>NW_019723298.1:1123670-1329901 GCF_002891405.2 Cryptotermes secundus
CCACATCCAAGAAGACGGCGTTCTTCATAGTCACCGCCGTGAAAACCTCAAATCTTAACAATTATAAATTTGAAATTACGTATATCCAAAATTATTAGAAGAAAGAAAAAACCGTAAGAATTTATACATTGATCGTGCCTCAGCTTCCATGAGGGACGAATATCTTCCAATACTGAATAAATGAAGTGATCGTATCGCAAGGAAATGCTTCTACCATTTTTGATATATGAATCTATACTTTCAACACTATTTTTTCAGTTCACTAACCAGCAGTGAGTTCTAAGACCTTCACAAAACAAAACCGGAAATTGCTCATATATTTTGAGAGCGAAATATAAATCCATGAATTTTTAGCTTGAGCACAACACAGAGATGATTGGTCAGTTTCATTTATCGACATCTTTACTTCCAGGGAAGGGCGTGCCAGGTACACTGAAAATATTTTTAATAGAAATTGAGAACTTCCTTCATTCGTCAATGGCCCTACAGCCCTTTGTTGGGCCCTGGCCTCTTCTTCAGTTTCGTATTCTTGTTTACACAGTCGGTAAGACTCCTTGGACTAGTGATCAGTCCGTTGCATGGCCGCTGCCTACACACAGGACAACACAAAGACAGAATAAACGCACACACAGACAACCATGCTTTGTTTGGGTCTGGAACCCACGAGCCCAGCAGTCGAGCGAGGGAAGACAGTTCATGCCTTAGACCGCGCGGTCACTGTGAACGGTGTAGAATTAAATACAATCTGTATTTATATTATCAGCATTTATTTTACCAATTTTTGTGTGGTGTATATTCTATCCTTCAGAACTGTTTTAGTTTGGCTTTTAATTCGTAACAGTTACGTGTATATTAGATTTATAAGGATCAAAGTTAAATTAACCCAAAACCTTCAGTAAGACCTACCAAATATAATTGAAATCTAGTCATGTTTTTCAAGACTAGAAATTCGGAGGAGCAGATATACTAGTTTATTATCAAACTTTAAATTTAACCTCGAACTTGTATCGAGTTTTTAAAAATAACATGGATCTATACATCCACTCCCACATACGTCTCCGGTGCTTAATTAGTTAAGCACAGGGTCAACTTTTCCCTTGGCACTACAGCCCCAGTGGGCCTAGGCCTACCTCCATGAACTCCGTTCACTTCGGTTTTTCTAGATCTTACACATTCGGTAGGACTCCTTGGGCGAGTGATCAGCTCGTCGCAAGGCCTCTACCTGTAGACAAACACAGAAAAACGCACACAAACATCCATGCCCTGAGTGGGATTCGAACCCACGATCCCGGCTTCCGAGCGAGCGAAGACAGTGCATGCCTTAGACCGCTCGGCTACCGTGACCGGCACAGGGTCAACTTACCTTTTTATATAAAGGAAGTACAGAGCGCGTACAGACGGTCTCAGTGACAGGACGCGAAGTGTAGTGACCCCACGCGGAGGTGCTTGTCACCATTGAGGTTATTTATAATTAATATCAGGGACACGTTATATTCCCTTAACCTGCTGACATTCAGTAATGCAGCTCCGACAGCGCCTTAATCTACATCAATTTCCGCTCCTGCATTCTCCGCAGCCTACATACCGGGCGCCTATACAGACAACAGCTGAGTATGGCCGGCCTCTGCGTGTTTGACAGCGATGCAGTTAACATATTCATGTAATTTAAACGGGTGTATTTTCTGAGAAGAGGTTCTAAGGGGAATATTTGAATGTGTGAGAGGATGTAGTAAGGGGCTGGAGGATGTTGCTTACTGGAAAGATAATTTATACTTTTCGTCAAATATTACGAGGGTTATGAAATTAAGACGGATGAGATTGGTGGAACGTGTAGTATGCACCGGTATGTAAGAAATGCATACATAATTTTCGTCGGAAAATCTGAAAGGAAGAAACACCCTTGGGAGACCTTGCGTAGGTTCCATAAGAGACGGGGAATTTATTTATTGGCTGAGCGACCATCAGCTTCTGGAGAAGGGCTCATTTCCATGTAGTCCATGATGATGGTGCTGATAATATTAATAATTAACAACAGTAATAATAATAATGGAGTCAGGATAGCACAATCGGTATAGCTTCCGGCTTCGAGCTCGACGGCCGAAGGGTCAGAGTTCGAGTTCCGGCAGGGACCAGATTTTTCTCCTCCCCACATCGTTCAGACCGGTTCTGGGGCTCATTCAATCTCCTATCTAATGGGTACCGGGGGTGCTTTCCCTGAGGCCTGAAGCCGACCACTCACCTCCAACTAGTGACAAGGTTAAGAATACGTGGATCTTTACACGCACTCCCCCATACGTCTTCATGGCATAGTGCTTAATTATGTAATCACAGGAACAACCTTAATTTAACAAAATAATAATAATAATAATTCTTGTCTTCGAAGACCCTTCACTGTTTGATAGGATTGCTAGACATTCATTTTGTTAGAAATTGCGTGGAAATTCCGATAAATTATTATTAGGTAACAGTAACCAAACAGAACAAGAGTAATTACCAGTTAGTCTTATATTTCATAATTCTGAAAATTACATGTGTGTTTTTATTTTCAGTAACGCTGAATTTGTGTCCCACGAATTACAATCTCAAGAGCTGTAATTTCTCATCCAAATGTTCTCACTTTATACCTTTCAGCACAACATACAAGTAGTACTTGGCAGGGCAAATGCACATCATCTAAGACAGTTTCATTACCAGATAAACTGAAGCAACAAATTAGACTTGGCATTTGACTTTCAAAGGTTATAAAAGCATACCCCTCTTTACACGTTTGGCCAAAATGGTCTGAAACAGATGGAGCGTTAACTCATGGTGTATCTAGACCGAACTGCGAAACCACATAAAGAATTTCATGTCAATTTTATGAAGCTTTCTGTTAGTAATGAAGGCTCGATGTTTTTATTTTCGTTTATATATAGTATTTTCTTGACTGAAGTTAGAGGTCAATCTACTCTGTAGGCATATTTAGTTGTAAATTTTACCTGTTCTTCGCAACATTGTCTCTTGATATCACGTTGTTCTATATGACTTCAGGTTTAGCGTACTTTGTTATAAGCTGTCGTCACTTTTTCTTTATTACTTCTGAAATAAATAAAAAGAAGGTTATTTTTGGACTTCGTGGAGAGAGGCTGGCCTCCAAACCGCCACTAAAAATTACCCTGTTTAGCTTATATCCTAAACGTGTAGGTTGTGTTTATGTGTGACGGGTGTATCACAGTTTAGTCTAATTTGTGTGAGACGTTAGAAGCAGAAGCGGATAAAGAGCTCAGGACAACACCTGACATAGGTGCACTGACTGGGCCCTAGCGCGTAGGCTCTGGTGCTAAGCCTCAAATATGATAGCTTCAATATTTCTTAGCTCTCACGGATGGATTATGTTGTGCTTGTTTTATGAACCCCTTCTGAAACTGGCATAGTTGTCCGGAGACAGGGGCTAGCTCTGTCTATTGGACCCAACTGAGTAGGTTTTACCTGAAGACGGGGGCAGATTCCAGTTCCCGAAACGTTGTGTTTTTAATAGAAACTAGACGGTTTTTTAAGAACAGACAAGATGATGGATAAAGTCCAGCAACATATTAATTGTAAGCTTAGGATAGATATTTAGAAATCGTCTAAAGCAAAGTGAAATTGGCGAAGATTTAGAAGAAGAAGCTGATAAACATTGGTAAACATGAACATGATGACGCACAGGGGTTGCGTTAGCTCAGAAAGTTGAACGATAAAACGCAGCACGAAACGAATTACAATTTTTAAGGAGTTTTGACCACTTATAGAGCCCTGCTCTTTGGTGCGGCCGTGAAAACATGTACAGCTATCCATGTAACAGGTCATGAAGGCCCGTAAGGTCCTGAGGTGTCGAGGCTCCCACATTTTCTCTAGACAATCAGCACACAGATGGCGGTAAGGTTGCCAGCCTTACGCGCTGGCCGCCCTTTGCACCCCAGGAAGATTCCTGGTAGTCATTTCTGTTGGCGGCTAAGTCGACCCCAGGGCCATAGTGCGGCTAGAATGATTAGGTCAATTGAAAAAATCCACCTCATTGGGACTCGAACCCGAGCCATTACGGCTTTTAGCATAGTGCCTCAACCAACTACGCTACCGCGTGCCCCAACAACACCTTGTACTGCTGATCTTATATCGGTAGTATGAAATGGATATATCTGTAGCAGTCTCATAAAAACACTAGCAAGGCTCTGAAACATTATGCTTACGTTGAACGGCCAGGCACAACATCATATGGATTATTAGAAATTACCTATATTTAACCCACTTCTTGTAATGAACAATTATTACGTGTTATGTAATTTAACTTGAATTGCGAAAGACAATTAATTTAGAGCATGGGGTATTCACCGGTCACAGTAGCCGAGCGGTTTGAAGCATGTACTGTTTTCGCTCGCTCGGAAGCCGGAATCTTGGGTTCAAATCCCACACAAGGCATGGATGTTTGGCGTGTGTATGCGTTTATTCTGTGTTTATGTTGTCCTGTGTTTAGGTAGAGGCCTTGAGACGAGCTGCTCACCCGTCCAAGGCGTCCTACCATCTGTAAAAATGATCAATGAAACTGAGAAATCAGCCCTGTGCTCAAAAGTGGGAAAGAAGAAACAGACAAAAAAAAAAGGGCATTCGGACAATTATGATCGTGATTTTGAAAGTATATCATTTTATTAAAGTTCTCTTCGGGCAAATTTGTGGAACAAACAAAAGAAAGAAAAAGAGTCAGGGTTGACAGTTCTTCTGCTGGCATTCGAACTCAACACAGTCAGAACATGAAACTTACTGCCACAGCTAAGTAAACCGGTTTAGTGGAAGAATGCGAAGAGTTCTCTTTCAGCAGTTGGCATTTCATTGCAGACCGAAAAGATGACCAGATTTAGGATAACCATATCAAAGATGGAGAGACCAAGTCAATCTGCTCATTCATGGAATATGCCCTTACGGTGTAATCATACGAAGTGCGTAAGGATGGTGTGTATTGGATCGATAAATGTGAACCCTTGTAATGAAGCAACGCTCCAAGAAGACATTCCGAGGAGTGGAGGTGTAACTCTGTTCTCTCTTAACCTCGACACTAGATGGAGTTGAGTGGTCACATTCGCGCTCCTCTTGCTTTACTTTCAGAGATAAGATACCGGTACGTGCGGGATAGGAGGCTCGTTCAGTTCCAGAACCGATCCTCACTCACCGGTAGGCTCAATATTAGCACTACTTTTCGTAAGATAAGGCCCTAAGAGGAGCGTTTTGCGTCTTTGCGAGTTCTTGTCCGATTCAATATGCAAGTGTTATATATTAGGATGTTTAAATATCACTACTGAATTTTGAAAGTTAGCAATTAGTCTAGATGAGGTGGGCAGGGCATGTAGCACGAATGGGTAGAAGACGAATGCATATAGGATGTTGGTGGGAAAGCCAGAAAGAAAGAGACCACTGGGAAGACCAAGGCGTAAGTGGGTGGACAGTATTAAAATGGATCTTAGAGAGATAGGATGGGGTGGTATGGATTGGATTGATCTTGCTCAGGATAGGGACCAGTGGAGGGCTCTTGTGAACACGGTAATGAACCTTCGGGTTCCATAAAATCCTGGGAAATTCTTGAGTAGCTGCAGAATTGGCGGCTTCTCAAGAGGGTCTCAGCTCCATGAGTGAGTTAGAGTTATTCTAGTACAGCTGCTGATATGGCAACGTCTAAGTAAATATTTGGTTCGATACTTGATAATACTTGTATAACTCTTTAAAAGTTATTTTTAAGTCTAAGCATCATTAATGTTCAGAATTATTTGACTCGCTGTTCACTGTATAAGAACATCCGGTTTAAAATTTTGAAAATAGAATCACAGTGTGTTTACTAAAATAAATAAAACCCATACGATTATCTTTATAGGCCACTACTGTCGGAAACTAAAGACAACTGAAGCTATATTCCGATCTACAATTTTAAAAATACGAAAATCATATACCATTTATTTAAATGTAGGATGCCTACGTAAAATATTGTTACATAATTTTATCCGCTGCACTGTCGGGGTATTACTTACTTACTTACTTACTTATGGAGCTGAGCCCATCTAGAGGAGAATCCAAATCTGCCGCTACTCAAGAATTTCCCAGCATTTTATTGAACCCGAAGGTTCATTACCATGGTCACAAGAGCCATCCACTGCTCCCTATCCTGAGACAGAGCAATCCAATTCATACCATCCCATCCTATCTCTCTAATATCCATTTTAATATTGTCCACCCACCTACAAGGAAAACGATAGACCTACTTCAGTTTAGACTTTTGAAAATAAAAAATCTAAGGGGTTTACCAGAATAAAATACGTGATCTATTTTTGCAATATTTTATCCGGCCCGACGGATAGACGGCCGGATAATCTGATATATAGCGGCTAAGTGATCACATAACTAATTTGAAGGCTGCACGAGATGAGGCAACCGCAGAGAAGTTTAAAGCAAACTACCAATGGCATTCGCTCGCTGAGAGATTTCATATTAATATTCGCGTTACGGCGCATCGTTCGGTAATACTGCGTGACGTAATGATCACAATTCTGCTAGTGGTACAGCGCCCAGCCACTAGATGGTGCACACTTTCGCTATCAAATACGCTTTGGCTTACTCTAATTACAATGCGCATGCGTGAAAACCAACTTCAGATACCCGAAGCGTACTTATATAAAATTTGATTTAGCTGAGAATATATTAACCCGTGCAGTGGTAACCCATTTAACTCCTGCGCAGAACTAGATGTCCTAACTCCGATTTTTATGATATTTCTTTGTCCCTCCTGGCGAATGCTTTGAAAGTTACTTAACATAGGCCACTTTCTGCCCTTACAATTGCTGCCTTGTTTCATTATGTCTGCTAGGAGAAATCTCATTCGATACTACTTCACGTCTGTAGTTGATATAGCACAGTTAAATAATCTACAAATTCACAATCGATAGAATACATCGGCTTCGATCCGTAACCGTTTTCCTCCATCAGAGTTGCATTAACATGCACTGCAGGCATTGTTCCTACCCCTTGCTGAAGAAAATATAGGTTCAGGTGCATAAGGGGTGGGAAGGTAACAGGAAGATGAAGAAACCCGGATGAAGAAGAGCGTCTTTGTTTGTTCTCTTCGCCACATATTGATGGGAATAGCATGAGGAAGACCTAGACTTAGGTGGGAGGATAACATTAAGATTGATCTTAGAGAAATAGGATGGGCTGGTATGGACTGGATTCATCTGACTCAGGATAGGAATCAGTGGCCGGCTCTTGAGAACACGATATTGAACCTTCGGGTTCCACAACATGTTCGGAAACTCCTGAGTAGCTGAGTGACTAATGGCGTCTCGAGAAAGACTCAGTTTCATGCAGTTAGTTCTTTAGTTTGTAAGTTAGTGAGCTTAAAGCCCATCGAAGTGTCAACGAGAAACTGTTATAGTGTCATTCTGCATTTGTTTCGCTGTGATCCACTCTTATTCATTATAGCCCATGAACGACACTGAAATTATGATTTCACTGAATATGTAAACTTTTAACAAAACACATTCTGGAAAAAGAGCTACGCTTAAGTAAAGATAGTGTATAAAAGCAAGAAAACTGTCGCCATATGTCCACAAAAAACACTATGACATGACGATTGTAACAGCCTACCTTAATAGGACCTATTATAGGTATAGTTCTTAATTATATTTCAATTATGTAACTTATCCCTTTTAAAATCTTCAGTTTTATCGTATTTTTTGTTTTATATTATTATATTAAGTACGAATTGTCGGAAATCCAACACTACAATTAAATAGCTTAAGAACACGTTAATTGTGTATTCGCCTGGTGACAGCTTTCTAGAAAGCCGAAACATGCCGCAAAATACTGTTAAACATCATCTGTTTTGTTATTGTGTTGTGACGAATTTTAATAAAGAAATTTATACAGATACAGAAGTTAATGCTGTAACGATGCACCAGGAGGTGCTGCTATATACAGGGATATGCTATGAATCTTTATTCTGTATAATGGACATACAATACGCACTCAAGTCTAACTTCTGCTTCTATTCGTAACTTCTATCATCTCCGACTGATGAACATACTTAACGATAGAACAGCGTTAGTCTCTTTATGAGGGTAGTGGGAAGGACGATGAGATTGAAGGAACTTGTAGCAAGCATGAGGATAAAAAGGCATAAAAAAATCTTCTGGAGATCACGAAAGCAAGAGACGGCTTCCAAGACCAAAATCTGAGAATAATATTCAAGTGGATATTATAGAAATAGGGTTGGAGTGTGTGAGCTTGAATTACGATATAGTTCAGTTACGTGCCCTTGCGAACACAGTAATGGAATTTCGGATTCTACGAAAGGATGAAGGGCAGTCAGCGTGTATGCGGCTGCATCCCTTGCCCCAGCTGAACACCTGTGAGAGGCTGACAAGCTAACCGCAGTTTGCGCGACACCAGAGATCCCGCGCGTCTGCCTAGAGGAGTAGGCGACGTGGGTTAGTGATTGACGGCGGTTGATACGGGCTTAAGGACGAATCCCTCTCCACCTCCATTCGCGCGATTCTAAAAATACAGAAGTCAGGAGTTAATTTTAGAGAACCGTGTGTACCGGAAGGTGTGGCTGTCAAATATCGAGCGTATGGAATGAATCCACAGGCCTGCCAGCTGAGATTATCGCTGTGGTTTCCCAGAAATGATACTAATTTTAAGCGCTTTCTGATTCCCAGATAAGATCAACAAGATAAACTAATATTATACAGACACTGTATTCTCGAATGTCATATAATGATGCTCAAAACCGATTTATATGACATTATTTTTTAGATTGCTTGGCCAGATTGCAATCTTGGAAAGCTTGCTTCGAACCAGTCCAGAAACTGGCATTCCGCCTTCCTTCTGAAAGAGGTACAGGTTAAATTATACAAGCTATATAATATTTGAGGGTTTAACAGCGGTGAATGTGAAGAATGCCGTCTTCTGGGGTGTGGAGCCGTGTAGATCTAATGTAAACCGACGTATCGGAGGAACGTATCGCCTCCATCTTCAGGGTAGAAGATGGAGGTAATACGTTCCTTCGAAACGTCGGTTTACATTAGATCTACACAGCGCCACATCCCAGAAGACGGCATTCTCCATGCAATGCTATAGTTTTATCCAGAGGTGGGCATGCGGTAGCGTAGTTGGTTGAGGCTTTATGATACAAGCCGGAAGGTCGCGGGTTGGAGTCCCAATGAGGCGTATTTTTTTTTTCAATTTACCTAATTCTTCCAGCTGCACTATGGCTCTGGTGTCGACTCAGACTATAGCTGATATGAGTACCAGGAAACTTCCTGGGGCTAAAGGGTTACCGGTTCGTAAGGCTGACAACCTTACCGCCATCTGTGAGCCGATTGTCTAGAAGACGTGGAGGCCTCGACGTCTCACAACCCTATGGGCCTTCACGGCCTATTGCAAGGATAGCTTTACTCGTTTTATCTGTTGTATTATACGGGTATGAAACTCGGTATCTCGCTGTAATGGAAGAACGTAGAATGGAGACTCTGGGAAGAAGGTACTAAGCAGAATATTTGGATATAAGGAGGGAGAAATAACAGAAGTACTGATGAGTATAATTATTTGTATTATTTACAAAACTTTATTCGGATGATCGAATCATGGGGATGGGATGGGAAGATTATGTAGCACGCCTGGGAATATTTTAAACTTGTACAAATATTTTGCCTAAATTTCTAGAGTTAAGAGAAAATTTTGGGTGATTGGATGTCGATGTGAGGGCAATACTAAAATTCTTGTAAGAGAAATAGGATGTGAGGGTGGGGAGAGTGGATTTAGGTGGCCCTAGATTGGTTCCAGTAGTGATGTTTTGTAAACAAGGCAATGAATCTTCGGATTTTATAAAAACGCGGTGACTTTCATGACCGGAGGAGCGACTATCAGATTCTTAAGAAGAATTCTCCTTCGGGAAATTATTTACTCTTTCACTACATGCCTTCTTATCTTGCCAAATCTTAACAAATTTTCGAAGCATTTATTACCCACCTTTGTACTCTTATTATTATAATGTCCTAACACGTTCTGCTTTAGCGATCAGCAGATCATATTGTGATACTTGTAGTTGTGATATCATGTAATCTAGCTCAGTCTACATAGCAGCAGGCTACGGTCATGACGGCCGAGGTTGAATCCCTGGCAGATTCAATAGACTTCTCTACTCCACAGCTTCCAGACTTGCTCTGTGACTGACCCATCCACAACTCCAATTCGTAGCGAGGGCTCTTTCCCCGGGGGTTAAGTCACTGTTGCGTAAAGCTCACCACTCACCTCCAACTAGCACCCAGATCAAAATGGTGGAGCTATACCTTCACTCCCATACTTCTTCATAGCCTAATGCTTAATTAATTAATTTCATTAAGAACACTATAGGTGGCTACTGACGTCTCATTAAGACTTACTGCCTACATATCCAGTTTTTGAAGATGGAGGTTGCAGGTTCATCCAAAATACAATAAAACCGTCTACGAGACCATATGATCTCATAATCTAAAACCCACAGTCTAAATTCTTACTGCCATGAAAGCTTCAGACCTCATGCAGTTGCGAGCATGTAGATCGACAACATTAACCTCGATACAGAAATGTTTTTGCGGTTATATTTTGCAATGAAAACAAGTAACGATTTCTATGCTGCTGGGGCCCGAGCAACTGCAAATCTCTCATTTGAATAGTAAAGAATGTGTGACGGCCTGTTTGGTGCTGCCAAGGATCGGCAGCCACAAAGAGTTTGCATACTGCATACTGTGAAAATAACGATTTCCATGGGCTGTAGGGGCTGCTGTTGTGCCAAATGCATTAACCCTCGAATTTCAAAGCACCGAACTTCAAATAACTGTTTAGCAAAATTAATCAACCTTCGAGAAACTGGGACGGACACTGTTATTTAAGAAGCAAGATATATAAATGATTTTCTCAACCATGGACGAAATATGGAACCACTTCCTCTCCACACCAGATGTAATATAACAAGTTTTAACGCCAACACATTCCCTGTCTATGAGAAATATTTTTATACGGTCCAAATATTTCGTCAGACAATTTGAACTTTCTGTTTATATTTGATTCAACATGACAGCGTATCTCCCTCCGTTGAAGCCACTGCGAAATCTGTCCGTAAGAAAGACCTAATTTTTGGCGAATTTTACCCTTCACAGGAACTCATTTCACATTTAGCTTGGTTTACAAACGGAAGAAAATGTAAGCCAGTTTCTTATTATGTCAACATTTAATGCAGTTTCAGTTTCAGTTTAATGCAGTAACTGCTTCAGTTTCAATTATCTGCAAAGATTTATAATTGGCTGGAGAAGAGTGTTTCTTAAGAAGCTGATAGTTTTCAGTTAATCAAGAAGCTCCCAGAGTATTATGGAGTGAGTGTGTGAGTGAGTGAAATGAGGTTAGAGGCTTATCCGCGTTGACGGCTATATACGCCTTGACAGCATTCAATGTGGTTATCCTTTAAAGCATCCAGTAAAAACTTACTTAAAACAGACCTGTTTGAGACTGTTCAACAGAAACGGCAATAAATATTATGTTAACTAAGTTCAGTAAAGCAGGCTCTATACACAGACCAGTAAGAATATTGATACAAAGAACTCGTAACCGCAGAAGTTGGAGCAAAAAAGGAAACTATAAAATCAACTATAAAAATACTTAAAACATATTATGGAACCCGAAGTTTCATTGCAGTGTTCACAAGAGTCTACCACCGATCTCTGTTCTGAGTCAGATGAAGCCAATCCCATCATATACATTATATACATATATCCCCATATACACCTCGTTGGTGTCTCCACCTTATCGTGGTGAGGGGGTTTGAGTATGCCAAGGACCCTGAGAGCTATACCAGCGGTAGCGTAGCTACTGGCAGGGCCTCCCTTGCTGGACAGGTCAAAGGGTAGGCATCAGACGAAGAGAGACACCAAAAACTGATGCCGGAAGCAGCGTTATCAGCAGCGACTTGAAGCACAGAGCAAATGATGCTCGAGATGGTTCAAGTTCGTATAGCAACAGGCGTGACCAGAGTGGTTTGAACGGCTGTTGTACTGCGATGTGGAAAGCAAATGGAAAAACTACCACATTATCACTTTTCCTGGATAGTCTCTTTCCAAAAACAGAAGATCGCATTAAGTGGAGGAACTGTTTTGGAAGAGACTGTGGACCTGTCGTCTGACAGATTACTGATGAATGAATGAATGAATCCCCATATACATTTTTAAATTTATTTACTTCTTTTGAAAAAATAATGTAGGCTTACGAGATCACCTTACTGTCTGTGTATTCATCCTAACAAGCCAGAATAGTGGAGCCAGAAGAGACGGCTGCTGATAACCAGCGGCTCGGTAAACACGTTCCCGCTGCAACGAATACATATGCAACAATAAAATAACTATTGGGTACGGAGTTTTATAGACGACATGTGTCGTATCAAATATTCAATATGTACTGAAAGAAAATTTCTTGTAGTATTGTCCTCCCATCTACTTCAAGGTCTCCTAGCTGGTCTTCTTTCAGATCTTCCTAACAAAACTTTGTGTGTATTTTCTTCTCTCCCATGAGTGCTACATACCCTACCCACCACATCCTCTTTGATTTGTCCATCCCGATATAATTTTTGGAGGAGTACAATTTACCAAACGCCCCATTAAATCACTTTCTACAACCTATTTTTAGTACCTCCTTCTGAAGCCCAAATATTCACTAGAGCTTGTTCATCTGAAACACTTCAATATCTGTGCCTCCCTTTTTGTAACAGACCTATTTCAAACCTGTACAGGACAGAATAATTATAGAAAAGAGAGCAATAGTAACTGTGGTAGTGGTGGCAGCATGTGCGATACTTACAGGAGTAAGCATACCGTAGGCCGCGCTATAGCTCAAGCGGTTAGTCGCTGGCTTCCCACCGCGGCGGCTCGGGTTCGATCCCGGGCCTGGTAAAGTTGGATTTGTGGTGAACAAAGTGGCTCTGGGGCTGGTTTTCTTCGAGTACTTCGGTTTCCCTTGCCACTCTTCATTCCACCAATTGCTCCACAATCACCCTCACCTATCATCTGGGGCTGGTACAATAGGCCAGAAGTGGCCGCAGTACAAGGGACTTAGTCCCATCCCACTAGCAATAAAGAAAAAAGCATACCGTAAATTGTAGTTCCAAAATATTTCTTCATACCAGTAAAAATGAACGGGTCTGAAGGGCCACATGTACAAGACTCAGTATGTAAACACAATGTTCAATCGAAATCAGTAAAAAAGTCACAATGAAAATGCGTATCATAATCAAATAATTTAGGATGTTTCATATTTCACGTGTCTGGGAGCTGCATTGCCGGATAGAAGTGGGATCCCTAATCAAGTTAGAGATATAATAAAATCAGGAAACCCGTTGAAAAAAAAACTGTTACCACCGAACTTCGCGGCTCAGCGGTTAACAAACAGCTTCATGATCGATAGGTATCAATTTCGAATCTCTGCCCAGAAACCTTCTGTCAGGAGATTCTTCGAGTTTGTTTTTTCAGTACTTTCAGGCCGATATAGTGTCTGAATCAGGTCAAGGTTGCTTCCTTCCTCACCTCTTCAAGTCATTTTTTTTCCTTGGCAGTACAGCCCCAGTGGGCCTAGGCCTACCTCCATGAACTTCTCCGTTCATTTCGGTTTTTCTAGATCTTACACATTCGGTAGGACTCCTTGGGCGGGTGATCAGCTCGTCGGAAGGCTTCAAGTCATTACACCTTAATAATTCTGTCATTCAGTGTTACAAGCATAATCTTAAAGGTTGAATGGGCCACTATATAATTCAAGATACTGAACCTCGGAATCTACATAACAATTTGGTGGTAGTTTTGTAAGGTGTAAAACATAATTTCACAATTAGAAGGAAGAACACAGATTACTTTAAAATTGTATAATAATAGTGTGCTTAAAGGCATTCTCAGTGTCAATAAGAACACCCTTTGTTCAATGCGTACAAACTGCGAAAACATATTCCTAACTTCATTTTCATTGCTTTGCAAAATTTGGTAAAATTCAACTAGATATCATTTCTTTGTAGGCCATGTAAATGTTTGAGAGGCAAGTAACATTTGTGTCAACCCTTGTAAGGTTTTGTAATGCTATATCCATATACTCGTATCTGAAATATATAACAATTTTCTTTTGTCAACAGCTCGAGCTTCTGGCGTCGTATTTGCAAAAGAAAGCTTTACTAGTTAGAATACTGGTCAGTCTGTTTACCGGAGTAAAGTATTGCTGTTTTACCTGAGTGTGCTCAGTAGTTCACAAGTCAGGATAGTGACTGGCTCTCGGTTGGCTGATCCCCAGCAGGGGCATGTTAACACTTCAAGACAGGTTCTGGAGCTCACTCAGTCTTGCATCCGACGGGAAAGTGGACCCTCGTTGTTAGAGCGTCTGAAGATTGAAGCAGCGCGCTTACTTTCCTCTAGTAGACAGATTAATGTGAGGAGTCCTGTGTCCGTGACTCAGGAGCAGTAGTTACAGAGACCGCGCAGTCTAAGGCATGAACCGTCTTCGCCCGCTCGAAGACTGGGATTGTGGGTTCGAACCCAACTCGAGGCATGGATGTCTGTATGCGTTTATGCTGTGTTTGTGTTATTCTATGTCTAGGTAACGGCCTTGCTACGGGCTGAGCCCCCGTCAAAGGAGTCCTACCGACTGTGTATAGTTAAAGAAACTGAAGAAAAGGACATGGTCAGCAAGTCCTATATAGCCATAGACAGATAGAGGGAGGGAGGGAGGGAGGGAGAAGGGGGAATTTTATGTTGTCGCCTGGATGTTGTATGAAAGAAGGTCCTAGAGTTATCTGAATGTAGTGCGTTTGCTACATTTGTCTCATGCAGGATGTTTTCTTTCCGAAAATCACGACCGCCAGTTTACTTCGTAAGACTGTTTGTTCGGAAGTCTTTTACATAACGATGCCAGAGCTTTGTGGATGAGGTTAAATTTCCAGGAAGTTAATGACGATCCTGGGTAGCTATTGGAATAGTCGACCCGTGGCGGCAACTGAAATATGTCTCACAATTTTCTGGCAGCAGACGGTGCTACAGCGAAGAAGGCGAAAGAGAGGAGACGGAAGGATTTTTAGCGCGGAGCGGAAAGTACAGCGTTCTTAGAGAGGGGAGGAGGGTATGTACTATACGCCGGTGCCTTCTCTATATATATTTTGTGTGATGCATTGAAGAGAAGTAGGAGAGAGCACACAGAGTTTTGAAAACATTATAAAGAGAACCGTTTCGGATAGGGTAAATAGCTAGGAGTATGTCATGTTAAAACTTCCTCTCCTCTAACCCCACAAGAGATATGAGACGGTTTTATAGCTGGTGAGGTTGAGTCAGATGCGAGCACCAAGCTGTGTCAGTCTGGTTTCTGGATTCAGCGGAGAAACACACGCACGCACACAGGTTTCACCCATTTGTGTTCTGAAAACTACTTAGTGACTTACCAAACAAGAGGGATACTCCTGTACAATGGGGATGGAGTTCTTCCAGGAATGGAATCGTACCGAGGTACAATTCTTAACACTTCTGAAACCCAAATACATTAACACAATTTCAGTAACAAGGAAGAGGCTTTAATTAACACCGCTACTGTCGTTTAGAGATATAAAGCTGGGATACCGCTGACTATGGGCTGAACGAAGATCGAGCCCCGGTAGGGTCAAGAATTTTCTCCACATCGTCCAGACCGGCTTTGGGGCCCACCCCGTGTCCTATCACATCGGTACCGGGGACTCTTTACCCGGGGGTAAAGCTGCCGGGAAGTGAAGCTGACCACTCACCTCCACCTAATGCCGAGGTCAATAAAACTTGGCTATACGCATCTAATCTCCCATCTTTATGGCGTAGTGCTTAATTATTTAAGCACAGGGAGACCTTTACCTTTACTGTTGTTTAGAGAAACGGCCCGATTATATCTCGGAACAGAACAACGGTTCTTTGTCTGTAAAATTGGCACCAACCATTTAACTATTCAATGTCTGTGGGCGGAGAAGCCAACATTGGAGCACGTTTCTGAATATACTATCTCTATGTTAAGGCGCAGCACTTCTTCCTCAAATCTAATTTTAATCAACAAAGGTTTTCTTGTGCATGTTTATTCGGATTCTTATATCGTTTGCAGAATTTGCTTGAGCTTGACATTAATGACTTCGTTGTAAGCGCATTTTGGATACGGTATGCTGTGATCTGCCACTCTTATATCAGAGCTTAAAAACTGTGCCTATCGTACGTGTCAACTAAACCTTCTTTCGTCGCACATAGGACTTAAATGATTATTATATTTATCATTATTAATATTATTATCATCATCAGCATCATCATAATCACCACTCATGCTCTCTGTTCACATAATCTATATTAATTATTTTTATAATGCTTGCTTGTAATTTCATTGTGGACGTTGCGAAGCACTTCAGTAAGCTAATTTAATTGAAATTAATTTTCTTAAGCATGGCTGCATTTCAAGAATGATGAAAAACGATATTTTATACCTGATCTCTGTCGTTACGGTGTTATTACGTTGGCTCTCTACATACAGTCGGAAGAAAAACAGCAGAAGATTGTTTTAAATTACGCTATACTTCAAGAACATTCCTACTATACACAGTTCAGAACTTAATCTTTGAGCACCTTGTGACAAGCGTTTAGAACTTATGCTACAGACTCGTGAAAACCCACTTTGTTCCTCAAGAACGTTCTGTCAGACTTCGCGTTAGTATGACAAACTGTAACAAACGAGAAGTTCAAAGCAATCATATTTTAGACTCTGTTGACGTAAATGTTTCAAAATGCTATATCCCTTACTTTCTGAATATATTATTATTAGCTGAAACAAAGTTTTTTATTCTTTATAACTTATTTGTAGCATAAAGCTTAATAGAAATTAAATTTTAGGGACATTTTCCTCAGATATCCTGTACCAAATTACAAACTTCCGCTTCTTCCTACGTAAATTAATTTCACCCTCTGTTTCAGGTAACGATGCTTACACATCAGTATAAAATATTCTATGTAATTATATTACAGATATAAAATAAGAAGTTTTTATCTCAGTTTATTTAAACTAATCTCATAAAGAAGTATATTTTGTCCTTTCCATATTCCCCGGTACCCTTCCTTTGTTAGCTATATTGTGACAGCTATCAGGCTGTAATGCAGAGGGTCACATAACCATATGTACGGCAGTAGCCTCCAAACCACTACAATTTCTTTCATTTTAAAGAGAATTATGAACGCACTGATTCTAATGTCAGACAGTTTCTCTTTTGATATGACGGCCCTAACAATGTCATGACCTCAAAAATGAAACAACCACTTAACATAAACGAGTAATTGTGGCAGAAAATCCATATTTCGAATTCCCTGAGCATAAAATTCAATGGCGTAATTATAAGCATACTAGCCCTGTCGAAGGGGTTTCTAGTTCTTTCCCAAGCATCGCCAGCAAACGTAAAATAAATGTAATAAAATATGTCAGTATAATAGCAACAACTCACCTGACTGCGGGACTAGAGCCAGGTGCCCAAGATCCGTGTAGCTTATATCAGATATGCCTCAGACAATGGAAAATGTCCAACATCTTTCTATAATTAGCTGCGATGCTGTGTACGATTACACCCGTTCTGACTATTTAACTATACCTCCATCCAGCGTTGAAAGTAATGCATGTTCGCTTACGAAATTTTATTTCCAACGACACCACTTTTACGAATTCAGTTTTTCAGTCTGTATTCTCTGACTGTTGAGCCCCAACGTAATTGCGTTTTTTTTTAAGTCTAGTGTAAGATCCTTTGAGAATTCGGCTGGAAATTTCATTATTTACTACAGAAGACGTAGTGCTAGTAATTTCCCCTGCTTTCTCCTATATTCCTTTCCAGTCATATACACTAGAGAATGGTGCGTCGAGGCCGACGTTTAACGCAATCTCCCGCCAATATCACGCACAAATATTAAACTGTAAACCGTCTCCTTTATGCGTGATAATACACGTCACATGTCCGCGTCAAGATATTGCCAGTACTTACACAAAATTCAGGATACACTGATCGAGGAGAATATTAGCTCCTTCTTGACCAACTACGTAATGTTCATAAAATGCTCAAGAGACGTTTGAGATTGCAACCTGAAATTGCACAGTGATAATGATAAACCTCAATATTGCTAAACATATGTATGTGAAGATAATATCGTTCATACGGAAGTCTTATATCCGCCTCAGGGGAAGTAATAGTGACCCAGAAGTTACACTATCACTCTCCTTCATGTTGGTCGTTATTCGTAATAGCGTTTTCCTCATTGTTGTCTGATTTCCTAACCAACTCAGTATGGGATGGTACACAAGAACAATATTAGTTTCGAAGAAAGCAGTCTTCTGGGATTTGGCACCGTGTATATGTGGTGTTAACCGATGTTCCTCCGAAACGTCGGTTAACACCACATATACACGGTGCCAAATCCCAGAAGACTGCTTTCTTCGAAACTAATATTGTTCTTGTGTACCATCCCATACTGAGTTGGTTAGGAAATCAGACNTTGAATGATTGAATTTATTGACACCTTATGCACTCGTCTCGGCACTACAGGTAATACGGCGCTATCGTTGATCTACACACTTTACAGTTCACCGTTACACATGCATTAGGGTTTTCAGTCTTCAGTAGTCGTATCCTGGCAACGGATATCTAACGGTCTCACCGGCACTTCAAATCACAGAAGCCTTCTTTGCGCCGCTTAATTCCTTTCTTGCCATTCTGCAACTGCCAATTCCGAAGACTCGGCTCAATTCAAATCCTCTGCTCCCTAGTTCATATCCCGGCAAGGTGACTTCTCGAAACTCGACTCTGTTCTATATTGCTCTAAGAGTCTAAATCTTATGTTACGACCGACGGTCAGCTGACCAGTCTATCTTGGAATGAAGCACCCATATGGGGCTTACGACCAGATTTTTATTACTGACAGACAGCTGCGGGTTTGTTGGTGTGGGCGCTCTCTCTTACGAGAGGACGGACCTGTCGTTTACAACTGCTGCTGATTCACGCCAGCGCAGTCATTCTCGGGCCGAGTCCCGTGGGACTCGCGGCCATATTTTACTGTCTCAAATTCGAGAATTCACTTTTCGTTGCTTCCCACAACGCGCAGGCCGAACACTTCTTTATAAACACTTTGCACTGACCACGCAGAAAACAGAGCCTCTGTTGTTAAGGCGTGTTTATTCATCCGTTGCCTAGCAATGGACTTCCTATTGTTTTGAGTGTTGGCTCACGCGGGAATGTGTTTGCTGAATTGTTGCCTAGCAATGGTTATACAAGTCACAATATCAACTATATTTAAAATATAAAGTCTCATAAAAGTTGAATTGCATGAGAAATTGATGAAGATAATTACGTTTTGAGAGACTTGGTTTATATAGAAGAGGTTCTCTCCCTATAATTAATTATACGACTAAATGGCATGTCTTTATTTCCTCATTTTAGTATACACTTGACTGAGGAGGAAATTAAGAGGAGATTGAACTCGGGTAATGCTTGCTACCATTCAGTCCAGAACCTTTTGTCTTCTCGTCTGCTGTCCAAAAACATAAAAATTAGAATGTACAAAACTATAATTTTTCCTGTGGTTCTGTGTGGGTGTGAAACTTGGTCTCTGACATTAAGGGAGGAACATAGACTGAGGGTGTATGAGAACAGAGTGTTGTGGAGAATATTTGGACCGAAGAGAGATGAAGTGACAGGAGGTTGGAGAAAACTGCATAATGAAGAGGTTCATAACTTGTACTCTTCTCCAATAGAATTAGAATGATCAAGTCAAGGAGGATGAGGTGGGCAGGGCATGCAGCACGAATGGAGGAGAAAAGGAATGCATATAAGATATTGATGGGAAAGCCAGAAGGAAAGAGACCACTGGGAAGACCAAGGCGTAGGTGGGTGGACAATATTAAAATGGATCTAAGAGAGATATGATGGGATGGTATGGATTGGACAGATCTGGCTCAGGATAGGGACCAGTGGAGGGCTCTTTCGAACACGGTAATGAACCTTCGGATTCCATAAAATGATGGGAAGTTATTGAGTAGCTGTAGATTTGGCTTCTCAAGAAGGGCTCAGCTCCATAAGTAAGTAAGTATAAACCTTTCATCTGAGGCCAATGATGAGATTCGAGAGGCCTTGTCGTAACCGCTGTTGCTCACTGCACTTTACTCGGGCCGGAATTATTTCATAATATGTGATAAGATGTTGCCGTTACAGCACTAGCCAATTCTTAACGTGTGACAGATCACATTTTCACTAGGACATACTGCAGGTACATATGCATGGTTCTCGTAAAATGGTTTCTTCTGCTCTAAATGCCAACAGTCTTATCTGTGACAAACGCCTGTACATACCGACCCGCCTTACTACTGAGCCGGACAAGTTGCCGAAATGTTGGGTCGACACTCATCTCTAGCAAAATGTTATTAACAATCCTGACAACCAAAAAATCTGATGTTATAGCAAGTTTTTTTTTTCCTTAGCACTAAAGCCCCAGTGGGCCTAGGCCTACCTCCATGAACTTCTCCGTTCACTTCGGTTTTTCTAGATCTTACACATTCTGCAGGACTCCTTGGGCGGGTGATCAGCTCGTCGCAAGGCCTCTACTTGTACACAAACACAGAAAAACGCACATACACAAACTAAACATCCATGCCCTGAGTGGGATTCGAACTCACGGTCTCGGTTTCCAAGCGAGCGAAGACAGTATATGCCTTGGACCGCTCGGCTACCGTGACCGGCGTTATAGCAAGTATTGACTACCTATTCTAAGTTACAGCAAATATTAGACTGAAAATGAAGGTGTAATCATACACTAGATACATATTGTAATGAACAGACAAGACCTGCATTGGCACGATGTATTATTTATTTAAACAGAAGTAGAGAACTATCAGCCAGTCACGGTAGCCGAGAGGTCTAAGGCATGCACTGTCTTCGCTTGCTCGGAAGCCGGGATCGTGGGTTCGAATCCCATTCAGGGTATGGACGTTTAGTGTTTGTGTATGTGTGCGTTCTTCTGTGTTCGTGTACATGTAGAGGCCTTGCGACGAGCTGATTACCTGCTCAAGGAGTCGTGCCGAATATCAAAGGTCTAGTAAACTGAAGTGAAACGGAGAATTTCATGAAGGTGGCCCAAGGCCCAAATTTGGGCTGTAGCGCCAAAAGGAAAAAAAGGACTCTCAAACTTAACAGTGAAGTTAAAACAAAATGGTGTATTCTTTGGCACCTGAAGTTTGTTTTTAGAGGTGAAATCTTGGATTGCTGTTAACCAAGATGATGGGGGGGGGGGAAACAGTGTTATATACACTCCTCTAAAGAAGGTGAGAGACAGACATGGAAACTCCTCAAAGAATAAAATATATCAGGTCTAATCCCTTACTTTCTGCATGTCTCTTCATTGCTCCTGCGAAGCCATTATCTGCCTACATGCTAAATGTAGTGTAAATGCGTTACACAATGGAGATTTCTTTTGGCACAATTCACACGAAGCGAAGAAAAAATAAAGGTCCACAGGCACATCATGTCTGTCTGCTCACCATACATTTGACCTGCTGAAGGTTACCTCGCATTTTAATGACATTTTCTATGAGATTCTGAAATTTGGTACATGTATTTGGGTGCTGTGGGCCAATTAAACTGTTGTTTTTCTCGAAGACCTAGTGTAGGTATTGTAAGGATGAATATTCTGTGGCATGCCTAACATCCTCACATATTCACTATATTAAGGACATGAAAGAATTTCCAAGGATGACAAAGACGTCGTCTTTCAAGACTTTCTCTTTCTACCTGTTGCTGTAGCCTTCTTCACCCATCTTCTGGCTTACGTCAACCAGCCAAAACAGGTTGTCGCTAACGAAGGTTATCATTTCCAATATTTGTTAACAGAATGTTTACAGAAAGTGGACGGGAATATTGGGTAGTCAGTTGAAGGGAAAACATATCAGCGAAGAAATTTATAGGAGTGGATCCGTGAGGTTTCTTTCCGCGGCCTCAGTATACACCAAAAATATATCGTACAAAATTTACTACTGAATATTTCGTTAAATAAATTGTTTCATGCATTTATTTTAATTATTTTAACACTGCAAATGAATGGTTTGATTCGTCAAACGGCAAGAGAAATGTTTTTTTATACTGCCAGTATGAGATACTAAAACTCCCAGAAAAGAATTATTATTTTCAAAGCTATTTGCCTTAGTCGTATAACAGAAAGGGATTTACGATAAAGTATACTATCAGATTCGTATAGTGATACGTTATGTTTGTGTACTACATAACCTGTATTGTACCTTACGCCGCAAGATGACAAAAAGGAATGGCCCCCACAATGCGGGGGTGAACAACTTTTTCGGATACGCATTTTGGGGGATTGTAATGAGAAGCATCATTTGAAGATCTGCACTCTGTGTATTCTAGGCAGAAAACGTTTAAACCCGGTTTCGTTCACTGTTACTTTTCATACCTTGATTGATATATTTTTTTTTCATCCTTTACATCACACTGGACGTCGTTAATAATCTTTTATACTATTACTAATGTTGGTTGAGGCACTATGCTACAAGCCGGAAGGTCGCGGGTTCCAGTCCCGATGAAGTGGATTATTTTCAATTTACCTAATACTTCCAGCCGCACCATGGCCCTGAGATCGACTCAGCTTCTAACAGAAATGAGTACCAGGAATCATCCTGGGGGGTAAAGGGCGGTCGGCACGTAAGGCTGAAAAACTTACCCCCATCTGTGAGCCTATTGTCTAGATAATGTGAGTCCGTCAACGTCTCACAAATCTATGGGCCTTCATGACCTGCTACAGGAATAACTTTACCTTTGTTACCTTTACTGTTACTGGTGTGACGGACCAGGATGAACCAAGTCACTTCTTAAATATTTTTGAACGTTCCTTTAAATTTAATTACTACATTCGATCCCTTAATTATTTAAAATTTTTACAGTATCGCCCAAAACATTTCCATTGTTAAGCATCAAAACAGATCTACTGTGTGACTCCAGTTTCATAGTTAGAGCGAAGTGAAGGCAAGTGGCTTTTCAAGAAGGGTGACGACACGTTCACATAAGCTGACACTAACTGATGTACCACATAGAAGAAGTTTTACGCAAGGCTTTTGTGAGAGGAATGTGGATGTTTATCATGCACGGCGAGTGGTGAACAGACTCTTGCCAGTTGGATTCTTGACAGACGGCCATCATCTAGTGAAATAGAAAAGAAATGCTTTATAGCCATCCCAGCAACGTACCCAATAAGTAACTAGCCACACCATTATCTACATACGCTTGTACTCTGTTCCGAGACCCTGTGACCCGAAAACTTACTGCTAAACGCGGATTGTTTCGAAAAGTTACAACTAGTTCACAAGTTACTGGACGTTGTGATACATTTTCTTCAAAAAAATGTTTTATTGTCCGTTTTGAATTGTTTATAAAGTCAACCTCATTAACAATTCATTATTTTGGTTACCGATTCAAACAAACTTTAACGCAGCAAGCAGAAGTTTTCTTCCCGTCTGTTTTACCCTTATTTTTCCCCTAATGTTCCACATAGTTATACTTTTGCCTTCGAGAAATTAAGTCTACATTCTTTGCGTGAAAAGAGACATTACCTTGATGCATTTTCTTTCAGGTCTATCGTGGCCTTAAATCCTGCAGTTCTTTCTTTGAAACTGCTAGTCCTCGTGTTCCTACACGCAGTGTTAGGGACTTCTCATTGTTTAGTGTTTGTCCCTCTAATAAACACTGTCCTTCTGCTCGGTGCGCCTATGCTGCCAACGCGCTGGGTAAAGATCTCGACATATTTGCAATCGGAGAGGGTTTTCTCAATCATACTTTATAATCGTGTACCTAAATTTTTAATAATATGCGTTCAAGATCCTAATATTCCTGATTCATACAGTTCTTAATTCTTAGTTCTTTGTGTATTTCTCTTCATTATTTTTCCACTTTTTCTTTATTAATGTGTTTTCTTTCTCCAGTGTTTGCCCGTAATTTGTCTCTTGTCTTTATGTTGTGGTTGTCCTTAATGTGATTATTAGTTTCTACAATGTGCTTTGTCTGTAACTGGCCTTGTGGCTGTTGACCCTAATTAGGAATGAAATTGAACTGAATTGAAAGTATTATGTATATCGTCCGTAGATAATGGGTTTATTATCACCTAAATTGGGCTTCTTAAGAAGTTAATATTACTTATAGCAGGGATGTCGAAAAGAAATAGGCCCCGTCACTCAAATGCTTTCTTTATGCTGCTTCGCCCTGTCTTATTTCTACTCCATTTAAGGCCCAGTTTTCAAACACTCATTTTAAAACTGGGCCTGCTATGATTTTGTAAAATTTCTACTGCGTTTTTATTCCTAATTTTATTTCTTAATCGTGTGTTGATTGTGTCATGCGTGTTTTGTCATTTTGAACTGGAATGTCTCTGTCAGTATTAAACAAAAGACCTTGAGGTTTCGTGAGAAGATAATAATCTGGTTTTTAAATTTTCTGATGGTAGAAACATGTAGCAGTTTGTATCAGATTAACAGCCAGCTGTTAAGCAGTAAGCAGTAGTGCCAGAAATGAATTATTATTATTATTATTATTATTACTATTACTTCTGTATGATCAACAAATCAATCAAGCGTGAAATATTCTTGAAATACACCATCTACTTCATAGGACAATTTCCATGAAAACCAGTACAACTATAAAATGTCATCTAAAATTGTATGCTGTTTAGCCAATCTATCGACCTTACTGTTGACTACTGAATGTGAAAGATACTTGGCAACGGTCGTGACAAAAACACGTTCATTCGACATATGAAGGAAAATTCCTCTTACTAGGTCAAGAAGAAACATGCGTCGAGCAGAATTGTGTGAATGCTCGAGAGAGAAATAATAACAGACTGTAAAAATGGTTCTCACTTTACGAAAATCCACATCACGAAATTTGACTCATACGGACTTCAGTAATTAAGCTCCTACTGGGGCATGCGGTAGCGTAGTGGGTTGAGGCACTGTGCTGCAAGCCGGGAGGTCTCGGGTTCGAGTCCTGATGAGGTGGATTTTTTTTCAACTGACCTAATCCTTCCAGCCGCAATATGACCCTGGGGTCGACTCAGCCTCTAACAGAAATGAGTACCTGGAATCTTCCTGGGGGGGGGGGTTAAAGGGCGGACGGCGCCTAAGGCTGACAACCGCACCGCCATCAGTGAGCCAATTGTCTAGATAATGTGGGAACCTCGACGTCTCACAACCCTATGGGCCTCCATGGCCCGTTACAGGGATAGCTTTACCTTACCTTTTTTACCTTTTCGATATGTTTGACTTCCGAAGGGAACAGTCTCGTCCGAAATTCTCTGTGCACAAAGACGAACCTGTATGAACGAAAACGTGGGCAAATGCAAGCAATATCGCTCAGTCATTTCGCCTCACACTCTGACATTGTGTGCATCTTCTATAAGAGTTTTCTGTTCTTTAGCAGTTTTGATTTTATAAGTTTGGCAATCTTGGCAATCATGGCTGATAAGGGAACGTATTCAGTTAAAATATTTATTGCCATCGTTAGAGCGTAATAGGATCTCCAATTGTCAGAGCATGCTCCTGATTATAGCTTTGATGCTGTGGGAAATAGCAATTCGCATTATGAACCTTCTCCATGGATGTAACCATTTTCAAGAGTGAGGAATGCCTATAATAAAAATATGTACAGTGCATATATCATTAGGAATACTTCGAAATATTTCATACTGGTATGAAACCCATACCACAAAAGGTGTAATATGATTTAATAATGTAATATTAAGTAGCTAAATTCATGAAGTCTCAAAAAAATCCAGTACTTTTCTTTCGGACACATTGCTTGAAGTAGTTCGCAATAAAGTTGCCTTAAATGTAAAACTTAAGATGTGTGCAATAATATAATTCAAAGCAAATGAAAGATATTGCTAACAGATTTTAAGGCTACGGTCTTCTGGAATGTGAAACCATGTAGTTTGGTAGACAGGTACAAACGTGTCAAAGGAAATTGCCACATTCCAAACAATTCCCAGGTCATCGTTCATTAATCGTGCCACCACTCTTCGCTATGCGGTCCTGGTACTAACAGCGTCATGGCCTACTCTATGTACTGGAGGGACTGAGGGAGAACGACCAGGATCTCAGCTGGGATAATGAGTGTCCCAGTCGGGATTCGAATCAGGTACCTTCCGAATACAGTTTGAGAGTTTTTTCTTTGCGCCAACAACCTCATGCTTTCTAGTGATAAAATTCAAGTTGTTTCCTTCTAATGAAAATGACCATAATTCGAAGTGACAATTGTTTAAGGAGAAAAAGGATTAATGTGCCGACAACCTACGTAAATTTGTTTCGTTATTGATGTCAACCTCACGAAGGTCATGTTGCGGAATCACTGAACATATCTTGGTTGCGGAATTGTGAGAAAGAGAAGTTGGCATCTACGAGTTCTTGAAGTCGAAACAAAGTGTCACTCTTTTAATCCTGAGAAACAGGTGTTTTGAAATTTACTATTATAAATATTGTGACGTATTGCGCTATGCAGGACATCCCCTCCCACGCCAGCGGTGACGTAACACCATCGGAGCGTTGTCGCTGCTACGGTAACAGGCCAGTCAACACTCCGCCGCCCTCCCCCGCGGTTACGTAACAGCACTTCCCATTGTGACGTAACAGGGGACAACGCTGGTAACACGAGGCAACAGGGAACGGTATAAAAAGCCGGCTGAGCAGTCTGTGAGCTACAATGTGTGATCAGGAGTGACATCGTGTGGATCGTAAAGTCTCCGAGAGCAGAGGAAGTAGTTGTGATACTGCCGATGGCAGTAATGTTGTAATTGCGAATTGTATAAGTGTACGAGCGAATGTGGAATAAGTTCGCTATATTCAATATGGCGTAAAGTTATTTGTCGCGTTACAAACCCCCAACACGTGACAATATAATACATTTGTTTATAATGCTTCCGGTTTTGATACAGACACGGTATTTCATCACTATTATTTGCTCTTAAATATGTTCCGGAAATATTATCTTAATCATAACCATCATCATAAATACCATCACCTTCTGCAATCGGGGCTGTTAACTGTGTCTCCCCTTTGCTTCATCTAATCTCATTAAGATATGTCAGCGTCTTTCTTTTTGATGTAGATTACGTATTCATAATAATTAGGCAGTTCATTTATACTAGAAGATTTAGCCTAATTTCTCGTTCCTGTTTATTAGAGACTGGTGAAACATTTCTCATTCTGTAGGTAAACAGCTCGAATCAAAGTCGGGAAACAATCATACTGACAGAAATTCAACTGTTTTCCTCAGTACCTCCAGATGATTGTGAGGTTAGTGCCTTGTTAGAGGCCGCGGTCCCTGTGTCACATCCCTTCTGTCTCACCACTGGCACAGTGATAACTGTGATGCATTCATTATACTATATATTTCCTTTTATTTATACTGCAGACAAATTTAACTAAAGGTATTCCAGATATGTTTGGAAAAAATATCGAAATAGTTTGAAGGTAATCACTTCTGTAGAAATTTGTCTATCAGCTGTTACAGACAGCGAGTAAGTGTTAACATAGTACAATTCCCAGTCCCTCCACTTCCACGTCAAGAAGGAGATAAAGAAACGAAATGCAAAATTGCCGCACAATTATAAAAAAAAAAGGAAAGGTATCCCTCTAACAGGCCTTGGGTGCCCATAGATTTGTGAGATGTTGAGGTTCCCATAATTTGTAGACAAACGGCTCATAGATGGCGGCCAGGTTGTCAGCCCTACGCGCCGGTCGTCCTTTACCCCCAAGAATATTCCTGGTACTCATTTCTGTTAGAGGCTGAGTCTACCCCAGGGCCATAGTGCGGCTGGAAGGATTAGGTCAATTGAAAAATAATCCAATGACCTCATCGGGACTTGAACCCGCTACTTCCGGCTTGTAGCATAGTGCCTCAACCAACTATGCTACCGCGTCCCCCCCCCCACACAGAATTATAACCTAAGAAAAATGAAAGTATGCAATTTTGTATTGCAAATATGGAACTGTGCTCGTTTCATGTTTTAAATAAACAAACCATGACTGTCTCCATACATAATATATATGTATGTTTCAAATTGTGTCTCCCATGTCTCGAAATTATTAAAATGTAGTTTTGAGAAGTTGAGACTGAAATCAATTCAGAGCATAGCCTCTCCTGAAATATTGTAGAATGTGTAATTGTCTTCTTGTTTTCTATTCAAATATTAACTACGTAACATAGTAAATCTACACAGAGGTTTGAAATGTTTGTCTTTGTATTAGTATTTCGTGATTTGGTGTTAAACCAACACCAGTATTGCTTAGACTGAAACATTCTCATATATATATATATGCACCCCTTCATTTCTTGATTGAAGGGGCGCTGCACAGAACGCATCACTGTACTCTGCTATTATTGAATATGCTGTCAGTTGTTTACATTTTAAAATTTTCTGATTGCTAACATATAATGGCAAGTACGTACAGCCATTTCCAAGTTTGTACTATGTTGTGTCAGCAAAAGGATTTATGTCGTTTAAAAAGGGTGTCTCGCAAATAGTAGGCCAGAGAGTTATCTCTATACCAAACTGTTCAGTGGAACAGTTCCTTGAAAATGAGTCATACTCTTTTTCCTGTCATGCCGTAATTCAAGTAACATGAACATTGTAGCGTGTTATTCCACACTGCGTTAACTGCGTAACTGGCCTATAACAGTGAGTCCATACATTAACGTAATCTTTCCTGTGTCAGCATATGGGATCATGAATGAAAACACTAACTCAGGAAAACCGATCTGTTTGTGGTATTTTGGGATGTGCTGAACAGATTGTGAGAGAAAATGAAGGAAACCGAAAAGGAACCCGATACAATTAGTAAAGGGGACAACGATATTCAAAACATCGAATATATGTCGTGTTGTTGTCACCATCAAAAGTGAATATTACGTCGTTTATCCACAGAATCCATCCAGGTCCCAGGTTTCTTGAATATTTTCGTAACAAGCTTATTCTTTGCGGTGAGGAGTTGTTAGCCCCACGCCTAACCCCTAAGCTGGAGAAACACCCCTTGTCGGCTATGCACGATTGCTTATTCAATATATTCGTAGCTACCCTCCATACCTGGAGGGCGCCTCCTCCATCTACGACCTGAGTACGCGTCATGCCGTGGTGGCAAGGGACCCACCAACATGGATGTCCGCTTTGTTGTCACCTTATAGAATAAAACGTGACGTATAGGCCTGTCACTGCTCCGTGTGAGGAAACTGAAGCTTTGAGTGTGCAAGCCGGCTCCAGTGTTTATTTAAATTCAGCCCGTGATACCGACTACCCTGATATTTTCGTGATTTTCTTCAGTTCCTGCAGGATAATCGCTTCAAATTAGAACAAGGCGGGGTTTTTCCACGTCATTTCTATGTCCTTGTTCACCACCATCCAGTCATTGAATGCTATACGGTCGTAGTTACTAATTCCGAAGCCCTGAACATGGCAGCGTCATGCTCCTCCGAAACGTCGGTTGTCTTTCAATGCACTATACGCCGTTATACCCCAGAATATAAGATCGTCTTTACTAATAGCATTGTTAAATAAAACGTAAATAGCAAAAATATGCCATAGGGCCTGTAAATGATATTTTATAAGGACGGTGACTTTTGAAGTGAAAGCTCATAGAACTCATATCAAAGACATTTTCCCTCTCGCTCCCACTTTGGAGAATAGGACTGATTTCTCAGTTTCATTGATAATTTTTACAGACGGTAGGACTCCTTGGACACGTGATCAACTCGTCGCAAAGCCTCTACCTAAACATAGGACAACACAAACAGAGAATTAACGCATACACACAACAGACATCCATGCCTTGTGTGGGATTCGAACCCACGGTACCGGCTTCCTAGCGAGCGAAGACAGTACATGCCTTAGACCGCTTGGCTAGCGTGACCGGTTCACAAAGACATAACTGATGGTAAATTGAAGATTCAATAGGCCCCACGTAAGTTTTGTAGTTTTGGGGTAGATTACAATTTCAGTATTCAGTCAGCAGTTGCTAATCGTTTTGTATTCAGTATTAAGGTCCTTCAAATAAGAGCTGCTAACTGTTACTACCTTTCCTCAAACAGCGCAGTAACCCGTGCTGCACCCATGGTCAGTTGAAATTTATAGAATCAGACGCAGTTTAAAAATAGGTTTCTTAGGTTTTCCTCGCCTTTTCTCTTCGTCTCTCGCCTCCGCATGAAAAATAAATAGCACAGCTAATAGAGTGTTTAGTTCAGTGTCATTAATTACAAAAATGATTTGTCTATTTGCAATGCGAAAACAGAAATGTGTCTTGTCTTCCTGTTGTGCTACTTAGAAATAATTAATTATGTACTGACAAATATCACAGTTTAAAAAACTGTGTTTCCTCCCTTATTTTAACATTTTATTCTTGCAAGATAAATATTTAGATGGTATAAAGATGTTATTTTAAGAATATCCTTCACAGCTACCAAGGTTATTTCTGTAATTGCTGAAGTCTGTTTCGAAAAATAAGATATTACGATCGGACCTCGTCCACATTTATAGAAATATATATATATATGTGTGTGTGTGTGTGTGTGTGCGTGTGCGCGCGCGCTCGCGCTCTCTGGTCTATCTTTTTGTCTATGGCTCTATAACTCTTTGATGAGCCTTGGCCGGTTTTCAGATTCTTAATCCCATACAAAGTCGATAGGACTCCTTGGGCGGAGAATCAGCCCATCACAAGGTCGCTACCTACACACAGAACACAAACACGGGATAAAAGCACACAGACATTCATGCCTCGAATGGGATTTGAACCCACGACCACAGTGTTCTAATAGGCGAAGAATGTTCATATCTTAGACCGCGCGGCCACTCTGATCGGGTGAAGGAATGCCAACAGCATATGGAGTTCCCAAGCGGTCATCCATCCAAGTACTAACAAAGCCAATTGTTGCTTAACTTCGGTGACGGGACGAGGACCGGTGTTTTCAACATGGTATGGCTGTTGGTAGCTCTGTCATCTAGTACCTAAACTTGTTCTTAGTTACTTTAATCTATTGCTTCAAGAAACTGCCTGGACAACACTTCACATCAGACCACTTACAGAATCCAGTTATTCTTTATTCACTGTTTATCATATGATTCAACGACATGCATTAGTTGTCACTGAAAGCATTCTTCAGTATACGTAACTGAATAAAACTGCCAGTTACATATCCTTCTTGAACCGCTAAAGAGGCAGATTTGTGAAGGTAATTCCGGATTTAACTCGTGTTACAATTCCAAGTGTCATAGCATAGCAATCAAACAGCATGTAATATTCCATTACATAATACATAGATGAGATATATTGTGTCTGATGATCATGTTGTGTTTTGTATTACTTATATATCTACATAACTTCTCCTTCTGTCGATTGAAATATTGGCTCACGGCCTATTCGGAGAGAAACGGAATTCTTTCTTGTCTACATAATTATTTATATAAACGTATTAATTATACGCATAAACTCTTTTGTATACATCATGAGACCAAAATTACATTACTTGTAACACAACTGCTATTCTTGCTGCGCGTTGACCAGTAGCTACAGCTGCATTCTGAAAGGATATGTAGCTATTATCAATAGAGTACCACTGAATGGTGATTAAGGTGAACGTAAAGTTGTCCTTGTGCTTAACTAAGTGAGCACTACGCCATGAAGGCTTACAGGGAGTGGATGTACAGATCCATATTTTCTTGACCTCTGCACTATTTGGAGGTGAGTGGTCAGTTTCACGCCCCGGAATGGTGGTTAAACAAAGTTATTATTACTATATGTTCTTAGTTATTTGCTGATAGTTCATTAACTACTGGAAATTATATTAAATTTGTTTGTTAAAAATTAAAAATAAATACATCTTATATCATCATGTCTTCGTGGAACACTAGGTAATGTGCAATGTCGCACTTATTGTCTTGTTGGTACAATTGTTTCCTTTTTTCTTGTGCGTTCTGTCTCTCTTCCTCTCTCTCTCTCTCTCTCTCAGTGATTGCTTATCGGTGACACACAGACACGCATCGAAATACAGGCGGAAAAATTTCTACCATAAGTAGGTGTTCTGTGTCATTGAAAGCCCATAACCATATGGAAAGCTTCCACGGTACTATTTCGTTTAACCATCAAAAAATAGTTTTGCGGGAAGATTAAAAATACACACGTTGGTCAATGTACAACACCATCATCTACGCTGCAATTGCAATTGTAGCATGAAAATGGTGTAATTTCGAAGTATATCGCTGTAATAACATAGTGTACGCTTTTATAGTTCAGTTACGTACATAACTTTCTAGACGGTCTGTCCCATACACAGCCGTCAATGTGTTTATAGTTAACACCATTTTCATAATGTGTTAGCAGATTTTGTCATCGAACCAAAATAGTTTCATGGTCGTTATGCTATTGCTTTTAAATGCTCTTAGTAAACGTTGCATATTTTAAACATAACCATTACCGTAAAAATAACGAGTTAACGTACATTTAATGACTTCAATACTTTTCCCTCCTCTCCATTTTGAATGGAACATGTTCTCATCCACATCCACTGAGTGGTCTCCAGTGTTCTATGTTACTTGTGTTTATACAGACTTTTATAGAAATCCGTCAGTATATACCTTTTTTCTATTTCTGGGTTTGAGTCAGGTGACAATAAGCAGACACGTGAAGTTCAATGTTCGGAGAATGGGACAAGCGTCTCCTGGAATATGAGCCAGGTGACAGCGAAACGTGAATTTCAGTGTTCGGAGAATGCAACAGGCGTCTCCTGGAATATGAACCAGGTGACAGCGGACACGTGGAGTTCAGTGTTCGGAGAATGGAACAGGCGGCTCATGGAATATGAGCCAGGTGACAGCGGACACGTGAAGTTCAGTGTTCGGAGAATGGAACAGGCGTCTCCTGGAATATGAGCCAGGTGACAGCGGACACGTGAAGTTCAGTGTTCGGAGAATGGAACAGGCGTCTCCTGGAATATGAGCCAGGTGACAGCGGACACGTGAAGTTCAGTGTTCGGAGAATGGAACAGGCGTCTCCTGGAATATGAGCCAGGTGACAGCGGACACGTGAAGTTCAGTGTTCGGAGAATGGAACAGGCGTCTCCTGGAATATGAGCCAGGTGACAGCGGACACGTGAAGTTCAGTGTTCGGAGAATGGAACAGGCGTCTCCTGGAATATGAGTCAGATGACAGCGGACACGTGAAGTTCAGTGTTCGGAGAATGGAACAGGCGTCTCCTGGAATATGAGCCAGGTGACAGCGGACACGTGGAGTTCAGTGTTCGGAGAATGGAACAGGCGTCTCATGGAATATGAATCAGATGACAGCGGACACGTGGAGTTCAGTGTTCGGAGAATGGAACAGGCGTCTCATGGAATATGAGCCATGTGACAGCGGACACGTGGAGTTCAGTGTTCGGAGAATGGAACAGGCGTCTCATGGAATATGAGCCAGGTGACAGCAGACACGTGAAGTTCAGTGTTCGGAGAATGAAACAGGCGTCTCATGGAATATGAGAGCTGGTCCCTTGCACTGGAAAATTACTTCGAAAAAGTAGGTACTTATCTTAGTAAAACATTTGCCGTATTTGGAAACCGAAGATTCATTACCGTGTTCAGGGCTGCCTGACAACCTTATCATGACCCAGCTGAATCCAATACAACCCCACGCCCATTTCTTTAAGATACTTCAGCATTATCATCATATCCACGCTTATGAATCTTTTCCTGAAATTCCCTGGCCAAAATTGTGCATACAGTTACCACCCAACGAGAATCCCATTCTTCTTGATCTGTTCACCCTAATAATATTTGTTGAAAAACATAAATTATTAACTTTATCATTTTGGCCATTTTTGTTGCTCTGCTACTGCGTCTCCCTTATTTACAAATATTATCCACAGCATAGTGTTCGCAAATAATCTTATTCCGTTTTCTTCCCTTATCTTGGGACATTCATACAAAATGAATGCAATTATACTTCTATTTTTCCCCTTTCGTGCTACAGCCCAGATCTGGTCTTTGGCCTACCTCCATGGATCTCTCCTTTTCAGTTCGGTTTACTGGACCTTAGACATTCGGTAGGACTTCTTGAGCGGGTTATCAGCTCATCGCAAGTCCTCTACCTGTACACAAACACAGAAAAACGCACGCGCACACACACACACACACACACACACACACAAACACCAAACATCCATGCCCTGAGTGAGATTCGAACCCACGATCCCGGCTTCCGAGCGAGCGAAGACAGCACATGCCTTAGACCACTCGTTTTTTTTTAAATCGCTTAGTGGGGGGTGGAGTCCAACTGGGTCCACTCTTCACGGCGGCCACTGATCGGCCTATTGTAGCCTGCCCCAGGGGATTATGATGATGGAGAATTTGGTGGAATGAAGATTGGCAGGGGAAACCCAAGTACTCGGAGAAAATCCGTCCCAGCGCCACTTTGTCCACCACAAATCCCACTTGACCAGACCCGGGATCGAACCCGGGGCGCCGCAGTGGGAAGCCAGCGACTAACCGCTTGAGCTAAGGCGCGGCCTAGACCACTTGGTTACCGTGAGCGGCGATGTTTGTGTTACTTCTTCTAAATAGTGACGATGTTCTGACTTCTAGTTAAAGTTTTTCTCTTCATATTTAACTTTAATCCAGAATGTTGGCCTGTAATGATTTAAGTATAGTTTGAAAATAGCCAACTCCTTGGCATGGCAGGTTGTCAAATTTCCAAGTAGACACATTAGTACTCCTGTGTACTGTATCATTGCCCCTAATCAACGTCATTAACCCAGAAACAAAGTGCATGTCGCTAGGTTCGGCAGCATGCAGCAGGCATGTAGTACACGCTGTTCAAACAGCAAAGAAAGTAGCTATTCTCAGAGGCTTGAATTTGGTTATTTGTGTTTCATAGCTCGCTGGCTACAGATGCGAGAGAACAGTGATGCACTTCTAAGAAGACTGTCTAGCTGGATTAATCAAGCCAACTGGAATAATAAGAATACAAAAGCTTCTGAGTCAAGGTCTCTGTTTTCTATCCCAAATCCTTAACGTAGCGGACAACGGGTTTACATGGTGTCCTAAGCAACAAAATTGCGGATTATAATTCTAGATTCTAAACAGTTGCACCAAATCGATCTTTGTTCTGTCCTTTTTAATTTTTTCAGCGTTCCAGATTCTTAGTAAGGAGCATGGTTAGGCTATTCTGATAGCTAACATTTGAATCTCTGAGATTCCATGTTACTTCTGCCATTAATATTCATGTTTGTTTTTGTTTTGTGAAGCCATCTTTGTAGTTTTTTTTTATCACAAACGTATGAAAATCTAAACGAAACTCTTAATTTCCCCTTTTTTGTGAACACTAACCTTCAATTTTTTTTAATTCGCTTAGTGGGAGGTGGAGTCCAACTGGATCCACTCGGTACGGCGGCCACTGATTGGCCTATTGTACATGCCCCGGGTGATTATGATGATGGAGAATTTGGTGGAATGAAGATTGGCAGGGGAAACCGAAGTACTCGGAGAAAACCCGCCCCAGCGCCACTTTGTCCACCACAACTCCCACTTGACCAGACCCGGGATCGAACTCGGGCCGCCTCGGTGGGAAGCCAGCGACTAACCGCTTGAGCTATGGCGCGGCCAACCTTCACATTTAGTAATGGCCAGTGAGTTTTATTTTTACAATTTTATTCCTCTTAATAATTATTGCTCCGGAAATATTCTCAGTGACACTTGGTAACCTTGGCCACGTGGAGTGGTTAGTAAATTTTCTGGTCACATGCCACGGCCCACTTCCTGAAGAAGCAAACACTAAAATTTCCCACTCTGACAGCTTTCTTACATCAGTTTCCAGTAAGAAACAAGGGACATCACCGTTCATCACAGCAACGGAAGAACCTTCACCGTGTTAACGATGAGTAATTCAAATACGTAGTTGGCGTCAAACTTGGCATTCACGGGGCTTCAGCGTTGGACAGTTCAATCAAGTTTCACATTGTAGGAGGCCGCGCCATAGCTCAAGCGGTTAGTCGCTGACTTCCCAGCGCGGCGGCCCGGGTTCGATCCCGGGTCTGGTCAAGTGGGATTTGTGGTGAACAAAGTGGTGCTGGGGCGGATTTTCTCAGAGTACTTCGGTTTTCCCTGCCAATTTTCATTCCGCCAAATTCTCCATCATCATAATCACCCGGGGCAGGCTACAATAGGCCAATCAGTGGCCGCCGTGCAGAGTGGACCCAGCTGGACTCTACCCCACAGTAAGCGAATTAAAAAAATCATATTGTAAAGTAGATTCACCACATGCAACATTTTCTTTCAAGTTTTATAACCCATGAACAGAAATTCTGGGACGGAATTTCCACGTTGTGGTTCTGAGATACAGACAAAGAGAAGATAAAATTATAAAGTGAATAAAATTACAGCAAAATTCAAAATGTAAAGGCAGTTGGTTCAACTACAAAGTGACGTTCGCAACAGCGGAACAGAACAGAAAAAATATGTAAATAAAGTAGCATTGTAAGGTCTTGGTAAAAGTTCCCGATAATAAGTAAAGCAGTGACTTAAATATGTGTTAAATATAATTAATCCGAGACCATATTTATCTCTTATATCTTTAGGCCGCAATAACATAAACTGCTCTCTATCATATTCAACTGTATTATATTATGAGATATTCCCTTTTTAGTAAGCAAATCCACATTAAGTATTACAAGTATTCAACGATCAAAATAACCAGTGTTAAATTTTAGTACGTTAATATGTTATATTGAGTCTGCCCGAAACGAAAGCATTGAAAATACGTTGATGGATTATCTGTTATTTGTAATAATGAGGTGGACCGATTATATTATTAACATTTTTCAAATATGTTTCTTCTTTATAAATCTTAAAAGGACGACACTATATGGTATTAAATCGCCATAAATTATGTTTTGGTGTTTCGAACTTATAAATACGTTGCTAGAACTAGGTTACAAAAAATGGCACGAACTGTGAAAATTTAATCTTTGGGTGAAGTTGGCTAAATACTGACGTATCACATGTTATTCAGAAGATACTTTTTCCTAATACCGTCCTGGGTACCAGTTATCTTGGTTTAAATTTTTGTATTTTACTTATTCTCGCCAGAACAGGTCTAGGTAGTACCTTGAAATGTGCCACGACCACTTCTCCGTTATTTCAACTTTACCGCACATAAACGTATATTTTTCTCGTCCCTAGATTGTCGTCAAATGACCTACCAGCAGGTCATACAACGAATAGTTCTTCACTGCGAAAGCAATATAAGCATATTGAAGCATACAAAAATGTAATTTGTAACTGTAGCATAAAATCCACTGGCTCAGACTCTTCCAGTTTGCTTTATATCTAACTCGAAGGAACGGGATCTTGTTTCAAGAGCTCATAGTCGCTGAGACTGGCAAGAAAGGAGTGGAACCAGAAGATAAATTATAGCGTTAACAAGAATCCGTCGTTGAATACTACAGTATCCGCCAAAATATCAGTACTGAAATGAAAAGACGTCCTGTTGATACCACTGTCTATTCATATGAAGGCCCCTTGCACGACAGAACCTTCTTAAATCCTGAAGAAATGGTCCGATCACAATGTCCCTGTAGCGTTCTTGGGTGACGGTAAGAGCAGTGCCTTCCTCATCCTCACTGAAATAGGGGCCTAATATACCGTGTGCTGAGGCGGCACACCATATCGTCACACATGTGCTGTGTAGCGGTTTCTGGACGATAATATCTGGCCGCTCAAGACCAAGGAAGCGAGTTGTCTGGCGACCACTTCCGTATGAGCGGAAATAATACTAAACTATGAATACTTTTTCCTCCGTCGAGAGACCCATTTCCAACAACTGCACAACACAACTTCCTTTTCACTACTGGGAACACGTGCGGCTGGAGCTATGCCCCCGTCGACAAACGCACATGCGCGTTCGAGATGCGCGAGTTTCAGTACTGTAATTTTGGCGCATACTGTATTACTGAGCCAGATGAATACAGTCTAGTTTACTAAGCTACAGTTCATTACTATTCTTCCATCCAAACGTAGGGCTAGGCCCTCCTAATAGCCTCCCTCTTTGAGGTTTTCCAAATATTGCGACAGGATAACCGAAAAAGGCAGCCGTTGTTAGGCAAAGGCTGGGCAAACACGTAACAAACCTGATTCATTGCTAGAAAACGGCACGATAAACACATTTCCGCGGTAACGAACAGCCACGAAAATGAGAAATTATTGGAAACGGTGTTTTCTATACATTCCATGCCGAGGCTATATAAGGAAAACCAACCGGATTGCGGTCGACAATCCCGCGTGGAGGCGGGGTCTAGTACTTCCACCGCAGCCTTGCGAGTCGTAAGGGGAGACGAAAAGGGAACCCAGTGCCTGTGGATGTAATTGGAGCACCCTGTTCCTGGGAGATATAAATGAGGGGACCTAGTCCTCCAGATTGGAGGAGCTTTGAATTTGAGACAGTAAAATATGGTTATGAGTCCCTCAGGATTCGGACCCGAGTATGACTGCGCTGGCGAGGGCCAGCAGCAATTGCAAGCGCCATCCTCTCGTGAGAGAGGATGTTACATAAGGACTGTAACCGCAAGTGTTCAGTTGAAGAAAAAGAGTACTGCTCATGGGTCTCAAGGGGCTTGCCGCCAAGACGAACTGATTGACGCTAAATCGCCAGTTGTAAAGTAAATCTGACTCTACGGTCGACTGACCGACAGACTACAGCGTGGAGTCGGCAGTTGGTTGCGGCTGAGAGGTTCCAGCTGGCATGGGTGAGCACGGGAGCGGAGACGTCTGAATTGTTGAGATTTGTAACGAAGCAACACCTAGTGAAGACGAGCTGAGAAGAATTATAATGTATTATAGTGAACCGTAGAGAGCATAGATTAGCGATTGTGTTATAATTATGAAGTACAAAGATTCAATAAATCCAGTTACAAATTAACCAATCCAACCCAAACACGTGACAATATTATACACATTTCTCTATGATTACTCTAATTGTATTGAAGAATACAATTTATTAAGCTTCTCATAACGCAGTTCCCTCCGTCTTCCAATTTTCTATCCGCAACTCAACTCCTTTAACGCCCTCGTGCGAGCGGGCGAGAGTATTTCTGGACCCATGCTCATAACAATTGCCTTGAGTTTCATAAAAGAGAATGTGTGTTAGTACAGCCAATATCCTGTGTTCGATAGAAAGATCATTTCATTATAATAGAGTATTACGAATTGCGTGTTGTGGCGTTGTGTAGGATGTTTGGATTCTATGTCAAGAGATTTAGTTAGTTTGTTTACTTATTTGTTTGCTTGACTTTATAGTATGCCCCGCTCAGGCTGCTAATCACCGGATCTTTACCACAGGGACCTGAGATGAACCACGGGGTTGTCCAAGTGGGACAGGTTTATCTCCGAGGACTTCGGATTTCCCGCACCAGTTATTAGTCCTACTATTTTCCTTATCCGTTTTCGGAGGCTGGTACAGTAAGCCAAACTGAGGCCTCAGTACTAGGGTACTCAAAGTAACCCATACCAATTAAAAATAACTGCTTGTTCAGATAAGCAATTTCCCTACGATGGATCTTAAGGATAGAGGATCCGCGGATATGGACTGCATTCATCTGTCTCAAGACAGAGACACGTAATAGGCTGTTGCGAACACTGTAACGAACCTTCGGATTGCACAAAATGCGTGGAGTTTCTTGAGTAGATGGGTAGCTATTAGTTTCTGAAGGACTCCATAGATGTACCTAGTTAGTTAGCTAATTAATAATGTAGGTATGTGGGTATACTTCAAAATTAGGGCCCGAAATGCCAGAAGTTCTCCTTATATTCCTCTAACATCCTGTATTCTAGCGTGCGTGAATATGACGGCCGACAGTTTCCTTCAGCCGGCCGTCAGCTTAGTTTCACTTCTAATCGAGAGAGGTCGTGGTATTTTGCGAACGTTTGTGGCTAAATTCATTACGCAGAGAACGGAGGCACCGTGGGAGTTGTATAATGCAAAACATTGGAGCCAAGACCAGCGTGGTGAGTAACTTTGATAACACAAGCAGCAGCAGCAACCTTGGCGCGGAATGACGGAACTAGAATAGCACACAAGCAGCTCGTAACAAGCGTAACAAGAGTTCCGTTTCCTCTTGTCTCTCTCACGCACTTTGCGGTTCCAGCTTTGGATACTCTGACCAGCTGTTTTCATGCGGCTTCCTTTTCCCCATGCATTATAAGAAAACATAAATCTAGTGTATATAATACCAGTGTGTCTGGTTCCCTTGATGAGTTTTTTTAAATTGATTTTAAACACTGTGTTGTATTGACGCCTCCTGTTGCACTGCATATTCCAGTTTTAGCATTCTCATTTTACAGTCTCTGTGCAACTCCATCCATATATTTAAGTCACACTTAGAGGATGTTTGCCCCATCTTATCTATTTTATATTACATGTTTCGGTCTAAATGGTCATTATCAGGCGTATAAGAGAAAAGCTGCTGCTCTGTTGTTACGCTGTTGTATTTCGCATTTTACGAGTAATGTAAAATGCTTATAAAACTTTTAGAGGTTAGGTTTATCATGGTTACTTTTGCTTGCCCATGTATCGTGGGTCTGATGTGCCTGTAATATTTGATAATGGGTTATATTAGTTATTTTATTTAAGAGATTGATACTTTATATGCTGTTATTCTATCGCTGTGATTGTAATGTTACTTACGTTTATTGGTGTGTTGGTTTCGTTTCTTTCTGCTACGTGTAGCCATTTTGGTTGGTTCTTGCAATGGTTCTGTAGGGGGGTGGGGTAGGGTGTGTGTGCTGCTAACTGGTGTTCATTTCCTACGATGTCCTGAATATTGGTTTTTATGTATCGACGTTCGTAATTTTAAACACTTTCATGAAACTTGGTGTGAGTGTAATGTCACTGAAAGCCTTTGTACTGTTCAACTCTATACATTACAACCTACAAAGTAGTAAAGCTACACTCAGCGTCAGTATCTATACTGAACAATCGAGTTGTACACTTCCATACAAGAAATTGTTGCTGTCACCGAAAACATCCTGTCTTGGAGTCTGTATTTGTCAGTTTAATGCAGTTATCATAGCATCCCTCTGCCCACATACAGAAAGTTAGGTGAGATTTATCAGTCATTAGCAATTTTGGGTTACTATAGTAACGAACTGTCCGGCGCTAACACATTGCATGAACAGGAGTTATACAGGTCACGAAGGAGCGAGGCATCTATGAGTTATATATCGTGTCTATTCTGCATATATTGATAGATATTGTGATGTGGTTGTACAAAGGGCAAAAGACAACAGGTAAATTTGTCCCTGTGCTTAGTTAATTAAGCACTATGCCATGAAGATGTGTTGGGCAGTAGAGGTATATTTCCACCATTCTTGACCTCGGGACTAGATGGAGGTGAGTAATCAGCTTCATGCTCAGGCCACTTTACCCGGGAGAAAGAACCCCCAGATAGAAGGCTGGGTGAGCCTCAGAGCCGATCTGGACACTGTCAAGAAGAGAAAAATCTTGCCCTTCCGGGAATCGAATCCGGACCATGTAGCCCGTAGCCTGCCCTATACCGACTCATATGTAACGGGTAGCATACTATATAAAGTAGATCGTTTACGACTTATTATTTATGCGTTTTATTCATGTGAGATGACGTTAAACTTCGGTTTCGGCACATCGATAAGATATGTGACTGAAGAGGATTAAGAGAGAAAGAGGAGGAACTACGAAAGTTTATATAACAAGAGATGAGATCTGCCCAGAATTCTCAACGGGGATTACACTAGTATGCCCTGAAGTTTATTTTATCACTGTTCTCTCATCCACGTATCGTTTGCAAAATGCCTTATTTCAGTAAGTTAAACAGAAATATTTTTTCCCACTGTATTTTATTTCATAATGCATATTTTTAATAGAAATTAGTAGTTAAATGTTGAACTGTGTGGTTTCTTCAGATCTCTTAGTATAATAGATTGCGGAATCAATGAGGCATGTTTATCTAAGAATTTGACTATGATGGCAAGGGGAAGGGGGATATAAGCAGTACGTACAAAATTTTGGTAGGAAAACCTCTTGTTAAAAATACTCTTGGAAGAGTGAGAAATATGTGGAAAGCTAGCGTTAATACGGAGTTTCGGAATACGCTAAGGGGAACGGAGGTGTCTGGAGCTGCCTCCGAACACTTTCCAATGGTGGACTTTGTTATTAGCGGCGTTGAACATTTGGGTTCTTTTCAACAGCGTTAGATACCATCGCAGACGAGGTTAATATTTTACGTTAGCTTCTATGAAACCGGCGTTCAGTGCAGTCTTCATGTTACTTTGCGAGCGCGCACACAGGCGGACAAGCGAGACTCTCCTCCCGTCAATTCGGGCAAACGAACAAGTATAGATTTGGTTCATGGCTGTGTTATTTAGAGAACTGACTGTATAATCGGAAATAATTTAACTATTAATTGCGACGTTGACCGAACTGCAGTTTCAGGAGTTGCTGTACAAATAGAATTGTTGATACATGACTTCCGCACAATTCATTACAAAATCAACAATGTCCAAATCTTTCCCAGAAATTGTGCATTTGGCCGACTTTCATGTTTTTCTTCATAAAGTCATGCGCAACAGGTCTACCCTGGAGAAATAACCCGTGAGAGAGCTAAGCTAATTTAAAGCATCATTACAGCATTTCTCGTGAAAGGACTGAGCTAAAGCAACTATCCCAGCCAGCTGGAGTGACTGTATTTTTTTAATTCGCTTAGTGGGGGGTGGAGTCCAACTGGGTCCACCCGGCACGGCGGCCACTGATTGGCCTATTGTACATGCCCCGGCTGATTACGATGATCTAGAATTTGGTGGAATGAAGATTGGCAAGGGAGACCGAAGTACCCGGAGAAAACCCGCCCCAGCGCCACTTTGTCCACCACAGCTCCCACTTGACCAGACCCGGGATTGAACCCGGGCCGCCTCGGTGGGAAGCCAGCGACTAACCTCTTGAACTATGGCGCGACCTTGGAGTAACTGTAACGTCTAGATCCGTTCCTCAGTTTCAATCTCGGTCGGAACATTGGGTATCCTCACTGAGATTGTCTTCGTTTTCCACGGTCCCTCCAGATAAACGTCTGGGTAGTGCCCCTATTATGTCACGACCATTTTCTTCCAGATCCATTCCAATTTATCAGTCATCTCTCGTCATGTCTTTCTACGCTACTGACAGCGTCATAAAATAGCCCCCGATCGATTAAGAGGTTCTAACATCTGAATTCGTGGGTACGAAGGAGAACGCAATACATGAGCCATCACATTCGTTTCCTGCAAGGCTAACTCGCTTTATAATCATGCCTTCTTGGGAAGGATGTTGGGAAAAACAGTTCACTTTCTTCAAGTGAATGAGAAAACCCAGCTCTTAGGAACTTCGTCTCTGTTTATTTCGTAGTTTTCATTTACCCGAGTTAGTCTCTGATTTATGGTCGCGCCATAGCTCAAACGGTTAGTCGTTGGCTGCCCAAAGCCGCGGCCCGGGTTCGAACACGGGTCTGGTCAAGTGGGATTTGTGGTGGACAAAGTGGCTCTGGGGCTGGTTATCTTCGAGTACTTCAGTTTCCCCTGCCAATCTTTATTCAACCAAATTCTCCATCATCATCATCATAATCACTCGGGGCAGGTACAATAGGCAAATCAGTGGCCGCCGTGCCTAGTGGACCCAGCTACACTCCACCCCCCACTATGCGAATTAAAAAAAATGGTCTCTGATTTACATAGACCCGCAACCATTTAACACCAAGCTGTTTCGGTGTACGGCCCTCAGATTTATTCGGTTAGTTTACAGAATTTACTTGTTTTACTTGTGTTTCTTTTATCAAAAGTTAACAGAGCATGACGTCATATTAGCTGATGTGTATTGCTTACTATGTGTACAGCTATTGTTCAAGTAGACACCAAACTGATAAACACTATCTGAGCACAGTCCTGAGGTTAAGCTCCTCCGCCAGGACGGCCCACAATTGGACAAGAGCTGAGCTAGTCTCATCTATCTGTTTTACCCACAACTTGTCTCCCTGTGACTCGACTGGTGATCCTGCCATCTCCTGGATCTTCTAGGTTAATATTCTCAAAGAGGTTTCCCGACACAAATCCAGTAGGCCCCATGCGTCTCTTTTATTCCCCTAGATTTAACTATTTGAACAACTGTATGTTCATCTTCTGTATAAACCACGAACTTCATATTTATGTTATATGACAAATTGCTCAGCTGGTTCTTAGCACAAAAATTTCCTGGTAAACTGTCTTTAGAGCAGATATAATTGATCGAAATAACTGAGCTATGGACTTCGCCCTTCGTCTGACATATTAAAGAACTCAACGTTTCAGAAACTGGATCTGTTTACGTCTAGTTTCCGAAAAAGTTGTGTTCTTTCGAATACCGGACTATGAACAAACCCTGAGACACCAGTAATCCCGACTGTCAGAAGCGTTTAGAATCGAGATGAAATTTATGTTCTTCCATTAAAGTAAGACAGCGGGATTCACAACCATATAACACAAATTACAAAATTATGGATGTATGCATCATGATCACCAACGTCTCATATTATTTAATTAATTATATTTGTTTTATTTAATGATATTTTAGCATCTCAGACTATATATCGTTGGGTGATCAGACGAAGGATATGTAAGGCAGTGGTCGTGGGCTAATTTATGTTACTATTCCGGAATTTTCCTAGAGATACAGAGGAAGACCACGAAACAGCTCAGTCGGTATAGGCGGTGTCCCGACCGAAGTTCGAACTGGGCATTTCCCGAATACAAGATAGAAGCGTTACCGCTTGACGTAGCCTGCTAGGTGTTTTGGAAACGACGTAGGATTATAATAGTTTTCGACCTAACTTAAAGCCAGAATTTTCAGGCTTTATACCTCTCCTGTCATAATAATTCTCATTTTCATAGCATAGAGTATAAATATTTTCCAGTTGGCATATGATATTTGGGCCGGTCACGGTAGCCGAGCGGTCTAAGGCATGCACTGTCTTCGCTCGCTCGGAAGCCGGGATCGTGGGTTCGAATCCCACTCAGGGCATGGATGTTTGTGTGTGTTTTTCTGTGTTTGTCTACAGGTAGAGGCCTTGCGACGAGCTGATCACTCGCCCAAGGAGTCCTACCGTATGTGTAAGATCTAGAAAAACTGAAGTGAGCGGAGTTCATGGAGGTAGGCCTAGGCCCACTGGGGCTGTAGTGCCAACGAAAAAAAAAAATGTGATGTTTGGAGTAATTATTCTTCCGGTAAGCTCTCCTAATGCCGAAATGTTCTTTAACCGTGTAAATATATAATAACTATATGAGCCATATGATTCATCATTTTAAAGTTCTATATATTTCTCACAAAATGTGTTGATATGTTTCAAGTGATTCTCAGAACAAACAACAACTATTTCCCTAAACAACGTTAACTGATTCGTTTATGCAACTCAGAGGTAGTGCGTGAGACAGGAAGTGAATCTCTAAATGTTGCTGAAATGATAATCATACTGTAAAGTTGAATAAGGAAACGTGGAAGCCACTTTCTGTTGTAAACTTAATGAAGGAAATCAATACTGTCAAGGCAAGAGAAGGTCAGCTTGATTAGATTAATGGCTGCCGACAGAATTAAACGAGTCATGTATTAAATAGATTATGTGCAGAATGTTGATACGCACAAATTATACTTTCTTTAAATAAAGATAAGTATAATTATCAGAGGGAATAATATCTTCTGTTGTAGTTAATTAGTCTTATTGCAGAAAATAATCATAACACTTAGATGGTTATGTAAACTAAATAAAACAACCAAATTTTTATTACAGTATATTGACATAAAAATTACAAAGTTGATAAAACAGTATTAATAACTTGTTGATATGTTCATGCAAAAAAGTCTGTACTACGGTTTCAGGGAATATTTTTGCTTTTCGTGATGGTTATTTACATTTATCTTTTCTTGTGGGTGAGGACATATAAAGAAAATTATATTCCGTTAACAAAATTACTTAATTGTCTTTTGGTTATCTCATTTTTTCCTTGGCACTACAGCCCCAGTGGGCCTAGGCCTACCTCCATGAACTACTCCGTTCACTTCGGTTTTTCTTTATCTTACACATTTGGTAGGACTCCTTGGGCGGGTGATCAGCTCGTCGCAAGGCCTCTACCTGTAGACAAACACAGAAAAACGCACACAAACATCCATGCCCTGAGTGGGATTCGAACCCACGATCCCGGCTTCCGAGCGAGCGAAGACAGTACATGCCTTAGACCGCTCGGCTACCGTGACCGGCTTGGGTATCTCATACCAGTACATAAAATTGTAGTATATCCAGTTAATTACCTCAAACATACAAAATAGGAATACATCACATAATCTAGTGAAAAAAAACTTTAATTATTTTTGTGATATTTTCTTCACAGCGACGTCTCAAATAATTCAGATTTCCCCATGTTCCATATAGAATGGAACTTTTCTGAATGACTAAAATGTAAACTTTTCATGACGTGAGGAATATTTTGAGGAGCAATTTATGTCTCTTTATTTACATAGAAAAATAAGTTCTAAACATAAATTGATAGCCGATAAACTACAGCCAATAGACCGCGCCATAGCTCAAGCGGTTAGTCGCTGGTTTCCCACCGCATCGGCCCGGGTTCGATCCCGGGTCTCGTCAAGTGGGATTTGTGGTGGACAAAGTGGCGCTGGGGCGACTTTTCTCCGAGTTCTTCGGTTTCCCCTGCCAATCTTCATTCCACCAAATTCTCCATCATCATAATCACACGGGGCAGGTTACAATAGGCCAATCAGTGGCCGCCGTGCCGAGTGGACCCAGTTGGACTCCATCCCCGCTAAGCGAATAAAAAAAACTACAACCATCTCTTAGGCATAAATTAGCTTAGTTTTTATGATCCACAGTAATATGTTTCTCTTTTTAAATATTTATAACAACCTGAATTAGCTGTTCAGGAACACTCTTTTAATTATACTTGTTTTTTTTCAATTTGACAAAGATTTCAATATAGTCTATAAAGAGAACATTTTTTAATCTGAATTTCCCTATATTCTTTATAACTTATTTTAGAGAAAAAACATTGTCAGCACAGGATCTGCCGAATTTAAATTCTGATTATTTCCCTCTTTGTTACACCCCTGCAATATTTCTCGTTCCCGTTATAACTTTAATTATAATTTTCCCTCTCACGTCATTATTTCGTTTCTGCCATCCTCCGTTAAAGCAGTAAAATAAGCTACATTTTTACTCATTTTCGAACATGCAGGTACCACATGTGTCAGTGTATGCAAACCAGACGTGAGAGCGACAGAGCGTACACAGAAAGACAACACGCATACATAACCATCAACTGCGTCTTTTCATTTTCTATTTCTTTTATAGGTTTGTAGCCACTTTGAATACTGTATCCTCTGTAAACCCTTCTGCCTTTAAATATTATTGCAGATTTGTGATTCCTAGGAAATAACCTTCCATACAACGTTTTGCTCTGATGTATCATGTAAATTTATGAATTTCCTTATACTCTATCTTAAGTACCACTCGAAAAGGATGTTATTGAAACTTTTGAACTAATGTAGATATTTTCTACTGCTACTAATCATTATTGCCCTCTGTTTTAACGAATAATTTTATATTACTGTATTTAGATCCCACCTAAATAATATTTTTTTCTGTGGCGCTACAGCCCCAATTTGGGCCTAGGCCTACCTCCATGAAACTCACCTAAATAATATAGCCATTCTTATGAATAATATTAATTTCTTTCTTCTCATCTGCTGCCTAGAACTATAACAATTAGACTACACAAAAGTTAATTTTGTCTGTGGTTCTGTATGGGTGTGAAGTAAGGAAGGAACATCGACTGAGGATGTTTGAGAACAGGGTGTTGAGAATACTTGGACTCAAGAGAGATGAAGTGAGAGAAGGTTGCAGAAAACTCCATAATGAAGAGCTTCATAACTTGTACTATTCTCCAAGTATAATTAGAACGATCAAGTCAAGGAGGATGAGGTGAACAGGGCATGTAGCACGAATGGGGAGAAGAGGAATGCATGTAGGATTTTGGTGGGAAAGCCAGATTGAAAGAGACCACTCTGAAGACCAAGGCGTAGGTTGGAGGACAATATTAAAATGGATCTTAGAGAGATATAATGGGATGGTATGGATTGGATTTATCTGGCTCAGGATGGAGAACGGTTGAGGGCTCTTGTGATCACGGTAATGAACCTTCGGGTTCCATAAAATTCTGGAAAGTTCTTGAGTATCTGTACAATTGGCAGCTCTTCGAGAAGGGCTCAGCTCCTTGAGTGAGTGAGTATTTAGATCCCACCTAAATAATATAACCATTTTTATTAATAATATTAAAATTGTTCTTGTAACTTAATGTAATATTCTTCTGAAATATCTCTTCTACTATCTTCGGGTTATATAATCCACTTACACCAAGTAACCTTCATCAGTTTCACCACGTAGAAGTATTATTCTTTCCTTGACCCACATGTAAGACAGATGCCCTTTCTCTTTTTGCTTGGATGATGTCGCTACTCCACAAAATGATTTCATTTTCTTGACTGACTCCACTGTATATAATTACGCATTTATCAATGTCGGTGTTATATTTTAATTTGCTTGATTTGTTTCATTCTGGTCCGTCACACTAACAACATTACAAAAGGTTAATTAATTGCGTCCAGTGTGATTGATGGTTTTTTCTTTTTAATCTTTTAATAAAAGATTAAAAAGAAAAAAAACATGTCACATTGGCCGGAATTAATAAACCTTTTGTAATAACTTTTAATTTATTTTTGGTTTTCTCTAATATACATGTTATTTGTTCATAAATTGTTTTATATTTTTAGTTCTTGTGTTTTACTAGTTGTCTCAAGCATATTCCAAGTAGCTAAATTTACATTTCTTGTAATTCAATGTCATTTAACCCTACGTGACAGAATTATCTTGGATTATCTATCCAGTTCTGAACTTTGTCGGCAAAATTATGTCCTAATGTCGTAACGGAGGCGACGGAGCGGATGTGTGACGAGGGGACCGCAACTTTTCTGCCTTCGAGCTTGTAAGATTCTTCCCTTAGATGAGCTGCCTTCTCAATGGCTACAGAGCTTCATCTGCCCCGATCTATTCTTAGCCTCATCCCTGTTTGCTTTTTACCGGCTGGCAACCTAACCTTACCCAGCACAGCCGTCTAGGTCATTCGAGGTTGCTGAGCCTTCCTACCAGGGCGAGAAGGCAGGCTTTTTTCTGCGTCAACTCGCATATTCTTCTGTATGATGCAATGGATTGATTGGCTGTCAAAGGTTTCAGAATTAATTCTAAATCAGACGAGACCGCTAGGGCTGATAAGTGAGAAGAGGAGGAGAAAAAGGAATAATAGAAAGAAATGGAAGAAGATGAAGAAATGTTTCTCTCAAAATTGTCTACTGAAACAAGGGACGTGATGAACTCATCTTATCAGAACGACCTGTTTAAATTGTTATGCTTTCAGTGGTACACGGAAGATGCAGGGGTGGTAACTGCTGCTCTCCGTCGCCAACTTCACGGAATAAAATTCTTGCGGACTTGCAACAACAAGAAGTAGCAGCTGTGTCGCTCTGTTCTCAGAAGTCATGATTTCGAAATTTGCTATTCAGCATGAATGTGAAACCTAATTATAATAACAAATATTTTCTTCCGACCGCAACGGAAAACGCAGATGGTTCTCCAGTTATTTCCGCTTTCATATTTCTGCTATAAACCTCTGTCTGTTTGCTTGCTTGCTTACACTGTCTTATCCAGAAGCAAATTTCCTGGAAGAAACCTTTAAAACGCCCTCTTCTCCTGATATTAAAAGTCAGCCTTCGGTCTTATAAATATCTTAAAACTTAGACAGTCTTATTAATTCTAAAATGTAAATTTCGACCCAGCCTCTGCTAATATTTAACCTCTGTGCCATAGACAATTTTTTTTCCTGTTTCCAGTCTCCACCCTTTGCTTATAATTTGTAGTGCAATGCTTTATCATCAACACTTTATCACTAATTTATTCTTCGTTTCGAACATGCGTTCAAGCTTTTAAACCTTCGTCACTGGTTTTCCTCCATAGCCATATTGTGCTGCTCGACCTATATTGCACTACAGGCACTAGAAACCTTGGCTTTTACATGATGCGTAAACCATTTTTACAACAGCACATAACATTCCAGAAATTTGAACATTAAATTTTAGAATTTAAGATAGTTATTACGTTTAATATTACTTTTACTACTCCTGAAAGTTCTTTAAATAAAGGAACACCTCGGAAATACTGCAGGTTCGGTTCCAGATCATCGTAATAAAGCGAGTCACAGGAATGTTTTGGTTTTTCAGTATATATAAAAGTTATTTTTACCCTATATCGTAGTCTATTAAGTGTGGAACAGCGTTATGTCTAAAAACAGTGTACATACCTTAACTAAAAATACTTTATTGCTAAAAAATGCTAATCATCTGAGCTTTCAGGGAGCCGTAATGTTTTTGCTGATGGAGGGTCATACTTCGATGTTGATGGCTACTGACTGATCAGGGTGGTGTTTTCTGTAGGTTGAGTAGCTGTAATAATTTCTTAAAAATAGACAACAATGAAGATTGGCGAATCGAATGACTTTTCATTTCACGAAAGATCCCTTTGTAGCATTTTACCCACAGTAGAACTTCTTTCAAAACTGGAGTCAGTCCTCTCAAAACCTGCCCCTGCTTTATCAACTAAGTGTATGTAAAAAGTAAAAAAAGTAAAGCTATCCCTGTAACAGGCCGTGAAGGCCCATAGGGTTGTGAGACGTTGAGGGTCCCACATTACCTTGACAATTGGCTCAAAGATGGCGGTAAGGTTGTCAGCCTTACGCGCCGGCCGCGCTTTACTCCCCAGGAAAATTATTTACAACTAAGTGTATGTACCATTCTAAATCCTTTGTTGTCATTTCAACTATGTTCGCAGCATCTTCATCAGGAGTAGATTACATCTCAAGAAACCATTTTCTTTGCTCATCCATAAGACACAACTCGTCAGCCGTTAAATTTTATCATGAGATTGCAGAAATTCAATCACACCTTCAGGCTCTACTTCTAGTTCTAGTTCTAGTTCTTTTGCTATTTCCACGACATCTGTAATTACTTCCTCCACTGAAGTCTGGAGCTCCTCAGAGTCATCTGTGAGGGTTGGAATCAACTTCTTCCAAACTCTTGTTATTGTTGATATTTTGAGCTCCTTCCAGGAATCACGAATGTTCTTAATGGCGTGTATAAAGTTGAATCCTTTCCAGAAATTTTCAATTTACTTTACCCACATCCACCAGAGGAATCACTGTCTGTGACAGCTATAGCATTACGAAATGTATTTCTTAAATAGTAAGACTTGAAATTCGAAATTACTTCTTGACCTTCAATTTGTGAAGAACGCAATATCTGCGAAGCGCAGTAAAGCGACGTATGCCTGTATGCTTATAATGTTCCCAGTTAAAGCCCACAGCATCAGTCAGTTCTTGCTTCAATAAGCATATTTACACAACCGATATCAAGTGTTAATTTTATATTACCTTAATTATGTCAATTTGAATAATTTTCTTCTAAGTTCCTGGAGATAAATAATAACATTACACTTCTTAATGCAGGTTTTCATTTGAAAACTTTCCACTAATTGTTGATTCTTTTCACGAATAAAGCAGAAATAGAAATGCCTGCAGATGGTTGAATTTCCTTTTAACAGCTGTCGATACATTAGCCAGATGGTTGGCTCAAATGTTAATGTATTCTAAAATCTAATTATAAATTCTAACTCTGGCTAGAGCTGAGATCTCTCCCCTGCAAAAGACTTAGAGGTCACTGAACTTTTAATAAACTTTCTTTCAATTTGTTCCAAGTGAGTGCTGGGCTGGTATCTTAAAATAGATTGCGGCCGTAGAAAATAGAGAACTACCTTGGATACTAATTGTCTGTCTTGTGGCCAGAGTATAAACTCGAACTTCATATGTCTGGAGTTCGATACTCATGTGAAATATGCAGAGAGAAAGATTGCGCTTGGAATAATGCCAATGTTCACGTAACCAGTTCAAGAGGTTTCTTTGTAATGAACAAGAAAAAGTAATTTCACCATTTTCGAGTAACTTTAAAAACGTATTTTATTTACGCATTTGTCTCTCTTTAATCCAGTATCCAGACAGCCTGGATATTTCTTATACGTTGAGAACCTTCTCTCCTACTGACTTGCGATGTGGCACAATTCAGCTTCGTTGAGTTGACATGCATCAGGATACGCATCAGTGGAATGGAATTTTTCATGTAAGATTTGAGGCTTTCACGGCGGTGACTATGAAGAAAGCAGTCTTCTGGGATTTGGCACCGTGTATATGTGGTGTTAACCGACGTTCCTCCGAAACGTCGGTTAACACCACATATACACGGTGCCAAATCCCAGAAGACTGCCTTCTTCGGAATTTTTCATGTTGCATTATTTTAAGGCAAAAACGATACATATTTGTCAAGCTGTTCTAACGATTTTTTGATATTGGCTTTCACATAAACACGCTGTAGGTTGTTCCGTATGCATCTAGAGTAGAGATTGAGAATTCTGTCGCTTCCTGGTTCCAGATATGCATGAAATAAAATATTCAGCAATAAAAGAGTCATAGACAGTTCTCGTCAAAATTGCGAGCACGGCATATTCTTTGCTTTTTTCACGTCAGGGCATATGCAGTAATGCTCGTTCCTCTAACAAAGGCCACTCCACGTTTTCGTCAGTCTGCCTTCTCGACTGTGAAATTTGAAAGTGAGTAGGAAGTATTTCGCTTGAGTTGTTACTGACCTATTGCACAACTGCCAAAAGTGGAGGCTCGGGGAATTTGGTTTCGGAGTTACATTTCCCTTGAAAATTTCCTTGTTGATGATTTATTTCATGTTTATTTTCCCTCACTTTATTTCAGATTTATTCTCCCACTACATTCAAACTTAACTCATTCCCCTTCTTTTGTCAGTCTCAAAAAAAAAAAAAAAAAAAGAAATCCCATAATATTATACTGTAGCGCCCTGTTGCACATTATCAATTAATTAACAAATATCTACGATTTTCCGTCTTACATGCAACACAATTTAAACTGTTTAAAAGTTATTACATATACGTGTATATATATAATGCGTTTTTAAAACTTATTTTGAAAACCACTGCATCTTTCGACCATCATTGGTCATCATCAGGTGTTTTTAAAAATTGTTTTGTAGAGACCGCTGTGCTTGCGTTTTTCTTTCTAATGTAGGACGTGTAGCCCCATCACACATTCGTGTTTTTCGCGGTGCTGCTGAGAAATCTCACACGAAAATTTTCCCCAAATTGTTGTCTATATCAGCGTTCCGCAAAATTATAGCCTCCCCTCCCTTTTGGTGTGGCCATAAACTTTCTTCTGGGTCCGCCGAAGTTGCTAATACTCTAATTTGAATGCATATGAAGTGATAAAAAGCCACACTATTTATACCTACACACATTGATACCTATGAAATATTTGTAGTTATATTTTTAAATTTCGGAATTATATTTTGAAACGATTTTAATAGCGTGACATACAAATCCATTGCTAAGTAACGGCTGGTTGAAACGTGTCTGCGAGGTTATGACAGAGGCATCGATTCCTAGGCAAAGCATACAGAAACGTTTCCGTTATAACAGATAGGTGAAAGTTGTTCACACAGCAACGAAAAACAGACACGCGAAGTCGGAACCCTTGGAAATGGTGATATCTATACGGTTCGACAAAACCTACGTCAGGAAGAGACAGACTACAAGATTCTATACGGGTTCGAATACCTCAACCGTGACCCTGCGAGTCGTAGGAGGCGACGAAAAGGGAAGTCTCAAATTTGAGACAGTAATATATGTAATAATATAAATGCCGTCGTGAATTCAACAATTTATTTGGTTGTAGTTCTTTGTCTTTACTTCCTCTACACTATATGTTTCGGCCGTAACTGGCCATCATCAGGTATATTTTTCACACTGCACACAATCCAAAATCTAAAACACCAGCCTGTCAGTTTTATTTAAAATCTTGCCAACATACGCTCGTCGATTTGATTTTAGAATTACAGTTTAAAATTTAAAATGTTTTAAAATTTAAAATTCAAAATTTAAAGTTTTAAATCACAGGGATACCTGCTCTGTGTGTACACGTGCTGCAGCGGCTATTTCTAGTTTCCAGCACCGTTCACGTATTATTTTGTGCAGGCTTCCTGTGTGTGTGTCGCTGCTCATCTTTAATACAACTACAACCAAATAAATTGTTGCATTCACGACGGCATTTGTATTATTACATACAGAAGTGTATAGCGCAACAGGATGCTTAAATATAATATAAACATAATATTGAGACAGTAATATATGGTCTCGAGTACCAAGGGTCTCGGACCCGAGAAAGACTGCCCTGGCAAGGACCAACAGCATATACAAAAGACAGACCCGTCCTCTCGTCAGAGAGGGCGCCCACAGAAAACAAGACCGTGACTGTCAAACAGTAATAAAGATCTGGTCGCAAGCCACAGATGAGTGCTTTATGCCAAGACAGACTGGCCGACTGAGCGTCGGTCGTAACATATGACTCGACTCGGGCGCAGAACTGCTCACCGAATTCGTACAAGGAGTGTTGAACACTTTCCAGTAACCTTTTGAAGTGTTATAAGTATCTGTAGATCCGCCTGGTGATTCTCTAATAAATCGATTCATAAATCCAGAGAACCGATTAATTACTTGTCGCGCTATTAGGATACGTGACAATGGATTGGTAGGCGTCAGACTTTCTTCTTCATACCGAGGGAGACTCAGACTAAATGAATTTGGGAAGCACCGGCCTGGATCATGATGGTTGGGAGACATCAGACTTTCTTCTTCATACCGAGGGAGACTCAGACTAAATGAATTTGGGAAGCACCGGCCTGGATCATGAAGGTTGGGAGGCGTCAGACTTTCTTCTTCATACGTCATGTCATAATATAGAGATTTCATGTTACTTCCAGACCAATCAGCGGTTATTAACCTAAACAGTATTAACAAGTTTGTCTTTGTAATAGAGAATCTTTGTTTCCTGAGAGACAGGAACTGAGTTTTAAAATAATATTTTGACGAATTTACTGCATAAAAGGATTAAGGTAATTTACCAACGAGTCGGTCTACAGCATTTGTCTTCAACTTGTAGATCGCATAGTTAAATTAAATGATTATATGCTTATATATTTGAAAATTTACTTCCGTTTGGAGCATATATAAATAGCTATTCCAGATACAGGAGAAAAAAAAACTGACGATTTTAAGAAGACTCGGGAGCAGTATCCCCTTCAGTCGTCTGTTGTTTCTGTCAGTAGCTCGCCAAAACTAGGCTGACGGAAAAGTCGGTGACAGTCAAAATATTGAAAACCGTGGACAGCACACTTACAACGCTGTCGCTATTCTTCATAATTTACAAATCACTACACGCTAAGTCTTCTCCAGCCTGCAGTATCTTCACTAGTCACTGCTTGGTAACAGTTCTCAACGATGGAGAAACCTTAGCTTATGTGCTCACGTCGTTATTGTCCGGCGAATGCTCCACAAATGAGCTGTCAACTCTTCTCAGGCTCCCTTACAAAATTCATCTGGTTTGCCATAGTTTTCGAAAGTGAAGACTAGGCCTGAGTCTCATTTTCGACGAGTTACCCAATTGTGTTCCTTATAACCCCTTTGCACGAACCGAGTAGAAAACACCGTTTCCAATTTGTATTTCTATTGTAGCATGCGTATTCGTTGTTGCGGGAACGTGTTTACCGATCCGTTTCCTAGAAAGGGCCGTTGTTTTTTGGCTTACACTCTACAATATTATATTACTTAAGTCATTCTATATCGTAAGGCGGAACCTAGATAGTTCAATCAGTATCTTGTCTAGGCTACAACTGAACAACCAAGGAAAAGGTCTTCGATTCCAGGCAGAGGCAAGAGATTTTTCTCTTCTCCAAAATTTCTATATCGGATCCGGGGACCAGCCAGCCTCCTATCCAACAAATACTGCGGACTTTTCCCCAGGGGGTAAAGTGGCCGGGGCATGAATCTGACCTCTAGCTGTAATCAAGTTCCGAGATTAAGAATGCGTATAATTATATTTTCTCTCTTCCATACGTCTGCATGGCTTGGTCCCTAATTAAGCCAAGGAAGAACTTCACCTGTAAGCTTCTATCTATGGCTCTACATCCCTTTGTTGGACTTTGGCCGCATTCAGTTTCTTGACTTTTTTACACAGTCAGTAGGAGTCCTTTGATGGTGGATTATCCAGTCTCAGGGCCGCTACTTGCACACATGACAGCACAAACACAGAATAACCACACACAGACATCCATGCCTCCAGTTGGATCGAACCCAGGATCCCAGTGTTTGAGCGAGCGATGACAGTTCATGCTTTAGACAACTCGGCCACTGTGATTGATACCTGTAAGCCTCTTGTAGGCTCTGTTTGCATTAGAGGACTTGACCCTGTACATTAGGCCTCACTGCAGAAGAGCAGAGTGCAGTGACGGGTGTGACAGCACATTTCTTAGGGAGGATCGGTAAGGAAGCTGTTGTGGCTATCCTTAAATTCTCCCTCCGTCATTTACCTAGCCGTACTGCAGAAAACTTGTGACACGATCATAGGCAGACATGAGCGTAGATCGGATAGATGATATCTTCTTGATTCCAAAGCGCTCTCTGTTTGATGTTGCTATGTACAGTGCCCTAAGGTGTCAGTACTATATCGTATTTATAATTTCTTAATGGGGTGAGACTGAGTCCACTTGGTACGTCTGCCACTAATTGGCATATTGTAGCAGCCCCGGATGACAGATGATGAGCGTGGAGCAGTCGGTGGAATGAGAATTGACAGGGAAAACGGAAGTAATAGGAGGAAACCTGCCCCAGCGCCACTTTGTCCATCACAAATCCCACATGACCTGGTCTGGGCTCGAACCCGGGCGCCCGCGGTAGGAAGCCAGCGACTAAACGCTTAAGCTATGCCGCGACCTACTATTTTTCTAACAGTGATACTTAAAGAAATTAATTCCAGAACCTACATTATGATATCTGGCAGCTGGCGGGTTCGAGTCTTGATCAGGTGGATTTTTTTTCTTCTTTCATTTACATAATCCTTCCAGCAGCACTATGACTCTGGGGTCGACTTAGCCTCTAACATAAATGAGTACCAGGAATTTTCCTGGCGGGGAAAAGGGCGGCCGTCGCGTCAGGCTGATAAACTTACCACCATCTGTGAACCGATTGTCTAGAAAATGTAGGAGCCTCGACGTCTCACAACCCTATGGGCCTTCAAGGCCTGTTACAGGGATGGTTTTACCTTTATTTACATTATGATAATTATATTCATAATACGAATTGGCGATTCTTCTTGAGGTTTAATACTGGTTTGGAGCGTTTTCCTACTTCTGGAAAGATGTTTCGACCCCAGTTCAGGATTGTATGTGTTCCTCATTTCGATTCCAAAATCTTCGGACTGCGAGACAGATGCTTCACCTTGACGCTACCTCGTTTCTTACACGTAGTAGCAGACCTTGATTCTGCGTAACATTTTTCACGGAGCCACATGTGCGGAACATTTTAATGGTATAAATGGGCTGAACACGAGCTCTGCATTAGCGACCATCGTTGCTGTCTTGTAGAGTCTAATTTATTTTTGTTGTGAATTGGCGGAAACATAAAGGGATTTCTGCTCAGCTGGCCACATGAACTAGCTGTCGCACCAAAGCGTCTTCGAGGGTTAATGTCACGAACAGACGGTGTAATATTCTGGGCGACGACCCTAGGTATCACCTTAAGCTAGTAATTAGAATGTCCTGTCTGAGAAGGTTAGTCTGAGGCAAGTCACGTCACAGTTTACTTAGAGCGTTACTGTCTGTCTACAATTCCTCATGATTTTCTCAAACTGAAGGGGAGGATGGTTGTAAAATTTCTTATTTCATATTACATACTTGCAGATGCATAAAGAGTGGGCCAAACTGCTGGCCTTTTCAGCTTGAGCTTTATTGATCTATTGTACATTAATTTCGCATAATGTCCCCTTTCACAGGAGTACCAACTGTCTAAAAGTTCTAATGGATTCTTAGTTCTAGAATTAGTTGTGAGTCAGAAAAGACTTTTAAGGAGCTGAAGAAAATTTTTAATTTTAAATAGAAAATCAAATATTATTTCGAAGTCGATACTAACTAAATTAACTCCACTGAGAAGAATATTTCTCTGTAAATTAATAGTCGTTCAGTTGGTCGAAAAAATTACTTGCTTGTACGGAAGCCAGAATTTCCCTACCGCCCTCGTAAGAACCTATCCTGTGCCGTACGAATACAGTCCACAGAATTCGTCCTGTTTAGTTAAGACCAATTTTAATATCATCTTCCCTGCGTCCCCCTGTTGGTCTTTCTGTTTCAGGTTTTCCATTAAACTTCTGTACTCATTCTTCACAGCTTCCGTTCGTGCTACAGCCCATCTCAATCATTACAACGCAAATTTTTAAGCTTTCATTGTGTAATTATCTCTATCCTGTTGTCATTTCCTCTCTATTAAGTCCAAATAGTTTCCTCGTCAATATATGAGGTTCCCAGTTCTTATAAAAATATATGTTAGATAATGCAGTGCGGTGGGTTTTCTAGAGAACGCTTACATGAAGCGAGCGTAACGGGTTATACGTCAACCCGACCTGATAAGAGGAGCGTCCGGCTCTTCCACTAGAATGAGAGCTTACAAGAGATACCTCACTTTAAGTTGACAATATACGTTCTTTCATGTTCCTTGAAAGGGAAGATTGGCCTTGCTCATAATAGGTGGCAGATGTGCGAGTAGGCCGTTACAAGCATCTCTAACAATATGCAGACAACTCAATTACGTAACAATAGAATAATAAGCTAGTTAGTTAACCGCAAATAATGGATAATAATGAGGATCTGCTGTAAAGGAGACCAAGGTTCTTAGAGGAACTTAGGGCCAAGGAGTAAGTAAGTCGACTACGTATGCCTAACATACATAATAAAGCAAGTAATATTAATACTTGAGTGATTTATGTCTTTAAGATATTTGAAAATGACAATAACTCACGAAATTATTATGAAATTAAGAAGATGCTTAAGTATTGACATACATACTGCTATTCAGCGCAGAATTGTTTATCTTCTATTCCTGTTTCAAACCCTAATATATATAAAATATTAATTGTATATGAGTATGAAACTTAGTCACTAACTGCCGGGAAAGAATATTAATTAAGTATGATAATAAGGACTAATTTATTTCGACCTGAGTGAGGTGACGTAATAAAGGATTGGGGGTCGTTACATAATGGGCATCTTAGTAGGTCGTACCCTTTTCCTAATATTATTACGGTGATGTTGATGTGATTCGGGTGACTGGGGCCATGTGAAAGCTCACTCTGTGTGTCCAACTTTCCGGCGGAACCCACTGCCTCCATCTTCACGGCAAGAAAGTAAGTCGAGAGGGAATATGATGCGTGATATACAGAGAAGGATGGCACGTTTTGGGCTATGCGAGAGCCAAAGGGAACCCGTTACCCTTAAAATGACGTAAGGGCAAACATTTTCCATTTTGTCACGTTATGTAACAGGAACCATTTTCCCGCTCGATTAACTCTTCTGTCAGGAAGTTGAAGGCTACAAGTTGTTTCGAAACATTGACAAAACAGTCGCTTACACAACGTGCAATGATCCATAAAGAGCATCATCATCACCTCCAAGCCTAAAATCAGTACTCATTTAGGTAATTAAGTGAGGAAGGATGCGACGGCCGGTGTGCGAGTCTATAGCACTCATGAAGGAAACGAGAAGTGTTGTACGTGGATGCAGAATTCTGTCTAAAAAAGTAGAAGAGAAACCAAACATGGGAGGCTTACGCGTAGATATGAAGGTATTATTAAAATTAGGCAGTAATCAGGCTTCGAGATGCGCTCTTAATTAAAATTGCCCAGAATATGATTTGGCCCGTAGAAGTTTGTTGGCATGTTGGTCAACCTTAACTTTCTGCCTTTAGGTAGCCCAAATTTACTGGACACGTTAATAATTTTATAGATTTTTTCCATACACACAAACCTGTCTATTTGTAATAGCTGTAATCTCTTGCTGTACCTAATATATTAAGTAATTTAACACCTTTGCGTAGGTGAGTGGACAATATTAAAATGGATCTTAAAGAGATAGGATGGGATGGTATGGATTGGATTGATCTAGCTCAGAATAGGGACCAGTGGAAGGCTTCTGTGAACACGATAATGAACCTTCGCGTTCCATAAAATGCTGGGAAATTCTTGAGTAGCTGCAGGATCGGCGGCTCGTAGAAAAGCGCTCAGCTCCATGAGTAAGTAAGAAAATTAAACACTTTTCCGTTGTCAAGCAGTTGCGACTTTAGTAAAGCAGAATAAGTATAACATGAGCACAGTTTCTCTGGTTTAAATAATCGATTACTAACGTACGAGTATCTCTGGTGTATTTACAATTGCTGGGTTGAACAGGTTAGAGGGTATCGTGTAGGTGAGCCCAAATTCTTAACTTACTCACGGTCGCCAACAATCGTCGCCATGCTAGTGCATTTGCTGAAGACAGTGGTGGTACTCGTAAGTAACGATATGTCAGTACACCTATGCATGTCGCAGAGTCACAGACAGGAATTTAGATCGGGGAGGGGAGGTCAAAACTCTCTGACATGTAATTGTTGTCACAAGGAGGACTCCTGACCACGGGGTCATGTCGGATGTGCGCCATGTTGAGGAGGCACGCGGAAGGCCAGTGGCCGCAGTCCAGCCTCTGTCTCTTTCTCTCTATCACTATAAATAATCTAGTGCACAGATCACCAAGTATAGGGTGTTGGCCGGCTGCCACTCCCTCGGCGTGCGCCCCCCGCCTTGTCCCCCTCCCGCCAGTATTCGCTATTCTTGGCTTTGCGATGTTTTCTTCACCACCCGCTGATCAGCCGGCAGACGACTCTTTCATCTCTGCCGCCAGCTTTGATTATAACAGGTGGCCTTGACCTTACATGATTAACATTACTATGAACAGCTGATAACGATACACAAATGCCCAACCAAGGAACCCCAGAGCAGAAACTTTATAAGAACACAGTAGCAGTCACGTAATAACAGAGGGTGTTAAAAGTTGTCTCAGTTAGGTTATATTTGTTACGTTTATCGGAATTTAAACGGTTTACAGTTCATGTACATCATTATGCCCTGTAATTGAGCGAAGTTTCTGACTACGATTGTTGTATTTTCAGGTAGCAAATTGAACAAAGAGTAATGTTGTCTTCTGAAGCTACCAGTAAATTTACTGAGTGATTAAATTAAAAAAAAATAGAAAGGTATATTTTAACTAAGTCCACTTGGCCGCGCAATAGCTCAAGCGGTTAGTCGCTGGCTTCCCACCGCGGCGGACCGTGTTCGATCCCGGGTCTGGTCAAGTGGGATTTGTGGTAGACAAAGTGGCGCTGCGGCGGGATTTCTCCGTCTACTTCGGTTTCCCCTGCCAATTTTCATTTCACCAAATTCTCCATCATCATAATCACATGCAATAGGCCAATCAGTGGCCGCTTTGCCGAGTGGACCTACTTGGACTCCACCCCCTGCTAAACGAATTAAAAAAAACTATGTCCACTTATATTTCAAATGCTGCTTCCGATTTTACTTTCTTCTACTGATCCTGATGTTAATGCACGTGAAACACAACTCCGTTGTTGCAGACCTACTAAAAAAAAAAAAGGAGAGAACAAACTTGAGTCCGCAAGCGAACTATACCGACCGAGCGACCGCCGTTTGTCGGCGCAGTTAGTGCCAGCTTTAACGGATAGAGAGTGTCGCGTGGTCAGCGCAAAGAATCCCCACAACCATTAATTTCGGATTTCTAGACCGGAGCCACTATTTCCTTGAAATAGCTCCTCAATCATCCTCATGAGACTGAGTGGAACCCGTTCCAGACCCACTACTTCTCAGAAAATCTGATAGTGCAGGGAATCGAACCCGGGACCTCCGGATCTGTAGTCAGGAACTCTGACCACTAGACCACAGAGGCGGTCGCAAAACTACTCACACTATAGAAATCACGCTACGTTTTTGTTTGTATTTCGTTAACTATCTATTCTGCTGATAAATGTTTCGCGCAACGGTCCTTGTATTAACACTGAAAGACGTTTGTATTTTATGTCGTGTATCGATACGCTTATGATGAATCGTATTTGAGAAAATTAATAAAAGTTTTATTTGCGCCCGAAGTAACGCACGGTTAATGCTTGGCTGATGTGTATCAAAATTAAATTCGCCCAATTCTCGCTTGAGGCCATCAACATTGGATTTAATTGAAATTCGTTCAGTAGTTGCGAACATAAAACATGCTGACAGACGGACCTGCACTAGGACTGTCTCGTATGTATGGACTTTGTGTATAGGATGCATAATAATTAGGGACCGGATTTTTATGCCCTAATAATTCCTTAAATATGTATGCATTTATGCATGAAAAGCTTCCGAAATATGCACTAAAATATGCACATAACAATTTATACAAAGTATTAAAATTGATTTTCCATTATTTTAAGACCAACAAATCAATATTTAAGTTCATTTTATGTAATCACTGAATGATTCACTTGCAATAAAAACTATACTTAAATACAAATCATGCAACAAAGCCAACATATTTCTTTACAAATTTAAAAAAAAATGGTACATTTAACTCTCCGAATTTTCAACCTCTTTTCTGTTGCAGTTCACAATTACTAAATGTTTTAGGTTTTCCATAGTTAGTCGCCTCCTATTGTCTCGAAAGATGTCCTTATAGCGGGAAAAACTTCTTTCCACCTCACAGGAACTTAAGGGCGCATGTACAAAAGCTGCTATTTGCTCCACTGTTAGTTATTTTTTTGTCCATGATATGTATGCCGTGTCCGTCTTGTAGTGCACTCAATTTCACCTGTTATTTCACAACATGTTTCGGAGTATACACGGATTATAAGAGGAACGACTCCCATAGTGGAGGAACCATGCGCGGCTTTGAATTGGGGACTATAAGACGAATATCTTAACAAGATTTTAGTGTATAAAAANTAAAACTTCTTCAATTTCACGAATTTGTTCATATCCTGGATTTTTTTAAATAATGCTGTGTACTTTTTCATTTACTACTTCACCAATTCATCCAGGAACCGAATTCAATTTGGAAACAGTGGTTTTGAACACACTTAACGACTGATACAAAGTAGTATTGCTATTGCTTGCCTCCAGTGAAGAAATGGCGGATGGAAGATGAAAGAGGTGAGCAGTTATATACTCGTAGGAAAGATTAGTTTATAGTTCTGCGTTTTTTTAGTTCATCTTGGGAAATTTGAATTGATGCTACACTTTTGGGATCAAATGTATTCACGACATTCCTAACTGTTTCTAAATGTTCGGTATAATAACTCGCTGCACACAGCCACGTGCCCCGGCGCGGTAAAATTGGTTCTGGCGGAAGTGGAACGCTGGGTGCTACTGCTTCAAAGACTTCTTTTCTCTATGGCGCTTTAAGAAATGCCTTCTTCACAGAAGATACCAACTTGTCAAGAAGCGGAAAATTTGCACGATTTGTTTAAGGTCTAAAGCGTGCACTGTCTTCGCTCGCTCAGAAGCCGGGATCGTGGGTTCGAATCCCACTCAGGTCATGGATGTTTAGTTTGTATGTGTGCGTTTTTCTGTGTTTGTGTACAAGTAGAGGCCTTGCGACGAGCTGATCACCCGCCCAAGGAGTCCCACCGAACGTCTAAGATCTAAAAAAAAACGAAGTGAATGGAGAAGTTCATGGAGGTAGGCCTAGGCCCACTGGGGCTGTAGTGCCAAGGAAAAAAAAATGGAGAATGCAATTCGCTACAGATATATAGGAATTTCCTATTATTCTTTGGTTTGCTGGGCATGTGTCAGAAGCAGAGTAATAACTCATTCGAACAGAGTCCTCTTGAAAAAATTAATAATCATTTAGCTAATTAAGAAATACTCCATGATAATGGTCTTCTGGGATGCGACGCTGTATGATTTGGCAGAGGGGACCGTCGTGTCGGAGGAAACTGCCGTATCCATCTTCGAGGAAGAGGAATCGCTTTTGTACCCCGAAGATGGAGGTAGCAGGTTCCTCAGGTATCCATCTACCATACTACACGCAGTCGCACCTCGGCAGTCAATAATCTTGGCTCTTACGACAGTGAGAACGACAAATCTGGCCGGAAATTATCTACGTTTTATGATGCGTTTGGCTTGAAGCAGTTTTCTTCTCCTGTGAACAAATTAGAATTGTTTCTTTGTTGTAAGTATATTAATGAAAGCATTTATTTTGATTTAACAAATGACTAAAAACATCTTTCAAATAATTCCCAAACATGTGTTTACATGAGGTTTTTAACCGTTTAATTGGCTTATCTCATCATTTTCTGTGCTGCTAGGTTTATGGCTGATTATATGAAGTATGTAGTTGTTAATACCTATCCTATTCGGACCTAACCTCTTTCGATAAGATGTGCTCCAATTCATGTTAATGGCAATAAAGTATCTGTGTTTCTCGCACTTTTGAATTATATGTTCATTTGATTCAGGATAGCGATCAGAGGGACCATATCCAACCAGAGTGACATTTTCTGTTGTACGAGTATATGGCGCGAGCTGGGATAGCGTAGTCAGTATGGTCAGCATAGCGACTAGCTTCGGGCTGGACGAGAGGTCGGGGTTCGAGTTCCGGTAGGGTCAAAAATTTTCTCTTCTTCACGTCGTCCAGACCGGGTCTGGGGTCCACCCCACCTCCTATCCAATGGGAACCGGGGGGGGGGGGGGTGTAAATCGGCCGGGGCGATAAGCTGCCACTCACCTTAAACTAGTATTGATGTCAAGAAAATGTGGATCTATACACCCACTCCCCCATACGCCTTCATGATGTATTGCTTAATTAGCTAAGCACAGGGATAACTTTTATGAGTATAAGGTATGCATCTCTTCGTTCCACTCCCAGTTAATTAAGATCTAAATAAGATCTAAAATTTTGTGACGATAGTACATTAATACAAATATTATGTTTCTGGACATTATCCGTCGTCCTGTCTTTATCTAAAACAACGTCCTGTTTATATTTTTATTTTCCGGAGATAGGGAATAGATCTATCAATTGGCCCCAATCGAGTAGGTTTTACCTGAAGATGGAGACAGAATTCAGTCTCCGAAACGTTGTGTTTTAGAAAATAAACAGGACGGTGTGTTTAGATAAAAACAGGACGACGGATATAATCCAGATACATAATATTCGTACAAATTAGGATGTGTTTTGCATTAATAAACTAATTCGGCATTCTATGTATTTATTTTAATAAATAGAAGAAAAATTACACAGGCAAATGAAAAATATCGCTGGTTGGATATTCCACTGATCGCTGTCCTGAGCCAAAGGAATCTAGTTCACATTGTTACACCAATTTTATGTAACTTTTAGTTTATTAAGCTCTTTTCTTCAGTGTAGTTTTTTCTGTACTCCTTCCTTTAACACTGCACCCCCTCTCCGTGACTTTCGCCCTGATATGATCGCTCTAACAATATTTGGGTTTGAATCCCACTCGAGACATTTATATATGTGTGCGTTTATTCTGTATTTATGTTGTTCTGTGAATACGTAACGGCCTTGCGACGGACTGATCCCCCATCCAAGGGGTCCTACCGACTGTGTGCAGAAACTGAAAGAGCGGCCAAGGCCCAAAGGGCTGTACAGGCTGTAGGACCTGTCATTATGATAGGAGAATAATTGGTGCGCATACTGACGTCAGCAAGTTTGCTGCGCATGACAGTTTTCGTCAGAAGGATTGCAACGCAAGAGGCCTACATAAGATGTCAACAGAGCCTGAAGATTTGTCATATGCTCCTATTTATTGTAATTCAAATCCATTAAAAGATTTATATTATTGATTTATGCAATCAAGAATGTATACATTTTTTAGAAAAAATCATCTTGGGACGATGACAGAATATGAAGCCGGGAAGGAAGCAAATGCGGCATTCTGAAATAAATATTCTGCCGTGGCATTTTCATACATGTTCATCAGTCCATTTGCTGTATGCAGGCGACTAATATGCGTGGCCGAGGCGGAAGAATAAGGGGAAAGCTCTGGGTCGGATTTACAGTTGAGGTAAAAACTATCCCTGTAACAAGCCGTGAAGGCACATACGGTTGTGAGACGTCGAGGCTCCCACATTATCCAGACAGTCGGCTCACAGAGGGGGTAGGGTTGCCACCGCGACGCGCCGGCCGCCTTTTACACCCAGGACGATTCCTGGTACTCATTTCTGTTGCAAGCTGAGTCGACCCCAAGGCCATAGTGCGGATAAATTAGGTAAATTTGAAAAAAAAAAAATCCATCTCATCTGGACTCGAACCCGCGACCTTCCGCCTTGTAGCATAGTGCCTCAACCAACTACGCTATCGCGTGTCCCTTTAGAGTTGTGCGGGGGGGGATCAGAATTTGGAAGCCTATATCAGCAACAACAAATTTTGTGTGTTACTTTTTTCTTATTCGTTATTATAACTAAAATGAACAATAAATTTTCGTGATTTTAGAAAATAATATTTCTGGATAAAACCTGTGGATTCTATTTATGTTGTGTGGAGGCCCGGGGCGATCACCCCGGCAGTTTCCTCTTAAATCCGGCCCCGAGGGAAGCTGGACCGAGAGCTCTGCTATCCCCAATGCAAAGACAAGTAGCGAGTGCCAGAGTAACTGAATATGTTGGAAAATATTTACCACGAAGTACAATGAATTTTTCCATTTAATATCACAATTAGTAATCCGGCCACTCCACTGCGGCTATATGTGATGAAATATTTAAATTTCTACGAAATTCTTCAGACATCTTTGGCGGTAAGAGTAATCATTCGAAACATCTTCACTTGCACTTGAAAGTGATCACTGCACTGTCATTCCTAGTTCCTATTGAAATTTCGACCAGAATATAGTATCAATTTAGGAATAACTAGCGATGCCGTATAGAAACAAATGTTGGAAATAATTCTCAGAATTACTGGGTATTTGGACCACAAGATGAACCAAAACTCAGTAATTTTGAGTGTTATACATCATTGTCAGAACGCTTTAGAATCTATTTGGAATTAACATGTTTCTCGGCTACTCACATCAGCTGCAGAAATCAGTAGGAGGTGAACTTGTGGTTCGTTGAATATGATGCAGTCGTTCAGTGCTTTCCGATATGAAGATTCATCTGTTCTTTCTGATTACCATTACCATGGCAGCGCCATAACTCAAGCGGTTAGTCGCTGGCTTCCCACCGCGGCGGCCCGGGTTCGAACTCGTGTCTGGTCAAGTTGGATTTGTGGTGGACAAAGTGGCGCTGGGGCAGATTTTCTCCGAGTATTTCGGTTTCCCATGCCAATCTTCATTCCACCAAATTCTCCATCATCATAATCACACGGGGCAGGTACAATAGGCCAATCAGTGGCCGCCGTGCTTCGTGGAACCAGCTGGACTCCACCCCCCACTATCCGAATTAAAAATTAATTACCATTACCATGCTTGCAGTTTGGAGAACACGTATTTTCTAATTTAGTTTCGTTGTTGTTTTAAAAACAATTAATAGTAAGAACGTCATGTTCCGACCTGACTCCCATCAATTTATGGACTAGGATAAAAATTTTCTGGAAAACAGGGACCCATAGTGAAATTTATTGAGGATAGAATAGCGTCTTCTCTTTTAAGAGTGGAGCATTTAACGAGCTTATAGAAATGATAAGTGCAGAGCTTTCATCGGTAAACTTCAAAAGAAAAGGTCACTTCGGATACGCAAAAGAAGATTAGTAGCATAATATTAAAACGGATCTTGAAGGTGTGTAATCGTTTCATCTGTCTTATGATTCTGTGTAATGGCATTTTTCTAGATTCCATAAAAGCTAGGAATCTCGTGACTGGATGGATAACAATCAAATGCCCAATAAGAATCCGGTACTAAGGAGTCTGTGTCTCATGTTTAGTTGTAATCTTTTATTATGTGTGATTCTGTAAATTAAGTACTAACATAATTTATGTCCTACATAAAGACCTTCTACAAGTGATAGGACAGTTCAATTTGATTAAAAATAAAAATTCCAATAACAACGACGACCTCTGTTGCCAAATTTGATTCCAGATCCTGTACATGGCTTGGGAGAAGAAAAGCACGAACGATTTGACTAGCACGACTCTTCGATGTGTGTTCATTAGTGCAAAGAATGTATGTCAACGAATAAAAAAAAGTGAAAGGACTGTTGGATTTCACTTTGTACATTATACTCGGATTTACGGATACCATAGGCTATTGATACATTTTAAGCGTTGCATGAAAATAGCTGACAGTAACGTTGTAAGTACGGTTTCAATAAATATGCGCTTTTGGAGTCACAGAGAATGAAAATGGCTGTAACATGTTTGTCGACATATCGAAGTTTACGTCATTATGACCAAATATGGCGTCAAAGATTACTTCCCACTAGTTGATATCTAGTGATACTCTCTCGTCGAGTGCGAAACGTTGAAGGCGTTGAAGGGGGAGAGGATGATGTGTTGCTGAATGTAAAAATCTCTTGGTGTTACGTAGTGTAGGGCGCAGGTGTGCCAAATATATTTAAGCGTAAGTAAAGTATATTGACTAGTGATACATCCTGCCGGTGATTATTAGGACTTAAAAGTGGTGCCAATATGTCATCGATAGGAATTTGTGCGCTTGAAATGATATAAATGGTATCAATTGCAGCACCTGGTTTTTGACAATGGTGTTTCATCGATCGTGACCCACTAATTTATGCCATAGGGTGTTGGCTTCCTCATTCTTCGTTGATTATGAGTGTTTAAAGAGCCATCTCTGTATTGGTTAAATGACAGTTACGGTTGGGCGTACAAATTCACGCGGAGATATTAAGCCCCAAATAGTTTTGTTACTTTATAGGAAGACTAGGCGAAGTCTTCGTTGACCCTGTTCAAGACAGTGATTTAGGTTTTGAGGTTGTCGGAGAAATTAGTGTATTCTTTTGTGGCAGTTCATTCCCACACTCTAGAAGTGTACTCGCAAATTATGGCTAAGAGAGGAAGGCATTTATGGTCTTAAGTAGAATGAAATGTCATCCTTGCGCCAAATTTTGCGTGTTAGTGTGGAGAGAACAGAGGATAACACAGAAAGAGTCCAGAGGCATCAGTTGAAATTCTGAGAAAGATTATTTATATATTTCAGACTTCGTCGACTACGACGACAACCACAATGACAACAAACCAGAAACTATATGGAAAGGACCTGAGTGCTTACGATGATGTGGATGTTGATACGTTATTGTCCCAGCTGTCCCCAGAGGAAATAAACATTCTTGCCAAGGAAGTGGATCCAGATGTGAGTACACAGAATCGTTTCATAATAGATGTTTGAGTATAAGATCAGGTAGCAATTAATAAATCTGCTACAATGAATTTAATTACAAAACCAAAACACAGTGACTGTGCCATGTGATGTATAGCACTTTAGGTTATGTTATGCTAGGTTTCTTTGAGTTTTCCTCTTTTTACTATTTAGCGTTCTAGTTCTTAGCACAGTTGATTTGTGTACAGATTGGTCATCAGTTTTCCCATTTTCGTCAACAAACGTGTAGAGTTTAAGTTCCAGATTTGTTTGCGAGTCATTTCCTTATAAAATGTTAAAGGCTCATATACATAATGTTTAATACTGTAATTTCTGTCAGCAAGAAAACACACCACGTCTTTATTTCAAATATCATTCAGTTAGTGAATAGGATGTCAGGAAGACAACCTATGTTTATTCTAAAAGCCAAGCAGAATTCAAGAGTGTACTGTGAAAATAACTGAGGCGTTGAATGCTGAGGAAGTGATACAGATAGATACCAACATACTACAGTGGTTAAGATGAAGTTAGTGAATACCTGTGTTAGAGGCACATGGCACTGTGCCATGAAGAGATATTTCAAAGTACAACTGCAATTTCTTGGTCACAGATGAAGAAAAGCTTAGATATGTTAATTAAGAATAGGTGTTTTAATAGTCTGTTCAGACTGTTCTTTCTTATGGTAATGGTTATTGCCTTAATAGTAACAACAGTATTGTCACTAATGATACTACTTGTAATACTGATGGCCAGGATATGGCATCAGTTGGTTGTTTGCAGAAACAAAGATTAATAACCATGTCTAGAGAGCTCATCAGAATTGAATCTACACTGGGCATGCCTGTTGTATATCTTTCACACTTTTAGACTTCACTTTCAGTCAAAACACAAGACTTATTGAACAGCATTTAGAGCCTTACGGTAACATGTTTCAGTGCGAGTTGCCTCATACTCAGGCCGTCATTTTACTTATCTAAGATTCTCTAAAACTGCCAAGATGTATCATATTTTCACCTGCACATATAGCTCATTTTGAGAAGCTATGCTGGATAGAGCCATTATTTTATATTAGTTTTATTTTTGTTCCTGGCCCTTAAAAATTAATGTGTTTACAGGATATTGCTACTGTCATGAAATGATTCACACATTTTATTAGCCCTTATATACTGGTATATACTGTATATGTTAGAGAATATATTCCATATGTAATCTAGATAAAATTATATTAGGTAGTAAGGTTACATCTCATTTTTTGTTGTATAGTATCATTTATTCTTTCCATACTGTGTTCTGTCTGCATTAATTTTGTTGATGGTGTTACAGGAACTAGGCCTTCTAGAGCAGCTGACAAACTCATATGAAGGGGTGTTACTATTTTAATTGTATTGTGGACTAAGTACATGTCACTTCTCCCTTTGGATACCAGTAAATAGCATGCTTTCCCTGTGGTGCCAGTGACTGAGCGTTAATGAGTACATTAAAAGGCAGAAAATATTGGGATGCTTTGTAGTAACAATTTTTTTAATGTCTCATATATTTTGATGCGTTGAACAACATAATTGTCTCTTTGACTTTAAAACTGGGTAAATTCTATTACATTGTATGTAGAATACAGAGCAATTAAAATTGCTGGGAAAGATTCCAAGAACATTAATAAAACCCACATCATTACTGTGAAACACAGTTTATTTTAATGGGCCTCCTGCTAAATAGTTCTGTGCTCTTTGAGATGGGAACTAAGGATAGAATTTTTTGAGGTACATGTTCTTTGGACCATATGTTTTCACATACTTATCATCAGTCACTGTAATAGATAGGTCCTTCTTGCGTCCTGTTCAGAAAACATTCTTGTAGTAAAGATTTTGACATTATATATTGATACCAGTTTCATTTTTATTTAATCTGTTCCTTTCACCCTTGTTTCACTTGACTGACAATTACATTTAATGCCTTTATTTTTATATTTCATTATTTGTATATTTATTTAATTGAGTAGATTTAGAGCAGAACTTGAAATGTATATTTGCTGATATTCCGGTGAGGTCATGAGCATTCTGAACTTGATTACACTTAATAGTCTAGGAATAAGGGATTTAAAATCATCCAGCACTATGGAGCCAGTGGATGAATTTTGAACTGGAGATGGAAGGGGTGGCATTTTGTTCTTCAGGAATATGGAATTTCATCTGGCTCAGTGGGGCTGGCAGTTGTATTTAAATGTGGCAATAATGGCATAAGTGTTGAAAAACTCTAACCAGGTGTACCATGTGCACATTCTGTTACAATAATGCAACACATGGCCAGAAAAGTTTAGGCATCTCACATCATGATTGCATATGGGAGAGTGAAAGGAAAGCTCCACATATTCTTTACCTTGGCATTTGATGGAAGTAAGTGGTCACCCTCACCCCCAGTGTAAGAACCATGCTGCCTATGCCTGTTAGCCAATGATTGGAAGGCTGAGTGGGCCCCAGAGCTGGTCTGAACATAGTGGCAAAGATAGAAATTTTTACCAGTTTGGAAGTAAAAGTCTGTTTATCCAGACCATAGCCAGTCAATTTAGTGACTGAGCTATCCTGACCTCTAAGAATAACGAAGGCCATTGAGAATTAATGACCGCAAATGTTGATAGTCTCTTTACACAATTATGATATAGATTCACAATTAATAATGCTGACTTGATGCATCACAGGATAACCTTCTGCCGCCATCACAGAGATGTAGCTATGCATGTGACAAGGATCCCACTGGCCCACTGAATCGGAAGAAACTGATTGAGCACATCAACAAACAGGCTCTGGAAACACCAGATAAGCCAGAACTGAAACCATATGTTCCAGGCACTATCAGAGGGAAGAAGGTGAGCGTCATTCTCTGTGACATAATGGATCAGTAGAGATTTCGTTGTTTTCAGAATCATTGGTTGATTAATGTATGAGTATGTAAGAGAAACTTAAAATATTATGTGTTGTTAATGAAGTTGAGTGTGAGCCCAATTTGTCACCTTGCACATGTCCATTTAGTATTGTAATCCATGTGACACCAGACAGAGTCTCAGCTGTAGCTCTGATTCTTTTGTTTAAAAAAATCCAAATTAGCAATATCCACTCTCAACATTACTCATTTGACATAGGTAAAAGTATGAGGGTAGTGTCCGGGAATGGGGATTCCTGAAGGTGTGAAGTTCTTCCATATGATCTATCTTCGCAGAAAATATTCATTTAGATGTTCATAAACACCCTCTCTGTGTTTTAATTTTATGTCCTTACCATTATATTCCATGCAAAATGTATTTATTTTTAGTTGAATACAAGTTGTTATAACTCTGTAACTGTGCATTATGCTATATATACTATAGTAGTGCATATATACTATATGTACACTACTAATTATACACCCCTGAAGATGAATGATTATTTTCAAAACATATCAGGTAATTCGAGTATGTGAAGACTCATAATGTATAGTTTTAATAAATTGTATTAAATGGTTGAAAATAAATGGTTTGGAATCTTTGTACATATTGAACTGTACATGTTATCAGTAGGGCCCAGATTTTTTGAAAATGCATATGCGCATATGCAAATGCATATTTTGAGGGTTTTTGGTTGTTATTGCATATTCTAAACGTAAGAGCATATTTCTGCATATATGTGTGAAATTAAGGATGAGACAACCGATTTATGTGGCCGATACATAGCAAATTTTGTAGTTGTTAAGCTACAGCCAGACGAACTCAGCAAACCTCATCTTCTTGCTTGCAAAGTACTAGAGAAAACCAACCATAGCACAATGGCAAGATTTGTAAATTATTCTCTGTGACTACTATGGCCATCTGAAATTGAGAATAATTGTTGTAAGGTGTGTAGCCATCCGCCGAAGTACAGCTGCCACAACTGCCGCTCGAGCTTGAGTTCTTAATCACAGGATACGGGTGCTTCGGAGATGGGAGTGGAACACACGTCGGGGTAAATAAATCCGGGATCTCCAGAACATTGAATATCGTACTTTTAATTTAAAATTCAATTCAGCTGTTAATCTTTGCATAGTCCTTCAAGTTAGCCGCTCCGTCCGCCCTACTCGCTACCCTACAGTTAAACACGTATTTCTTCTATATCTACCATTCAACTACTGTCCTCCTCCGCTCCCTATAACCGACTGCCCTCTCTTTACCAGTCCCCCAGTTGGCCTAAAAAACGAAAAAATAGAAACATAAAAAGAGAAAGCCAAGGGTCGAGCCCGGCATCTGACCTACATTCATATTTTTCGAGAAGCCCATAACTTTTTTAGGTCTTCAAGGCACGCAAGACCCTTCCTGGCCGGTCTCACACACGGTCAGTTCATGGGTTTATGGTACTCGGAGTAAACCGGCGACGTTAGGAACAATAGTGGCACCCTTAGCCTAAGGAGGACAATCGCTGAATTACAACTAGACGGTCCCGGGATGGTATCTCGCCGATGGAGCGTCTCTCATGGGATTAAACAAGGCATCAGTTGTTAATGCCCTTAGTTAAATAATTTTGGCGAGGGATGTATGATTACAGGTGCTTTCTGTATGTTGAAAGCAGCATAGGCCTTACAAGTATTTTATCCAAATCTTATACACATAACCTGTTTAGCTCATGGATTAGACCGTATTGCAGAAAAAGTATGTGCACAGTTTCCAGCTGTTAACGATTTAATTGCAAGTGGAAAAAAACTGTTTCTGAAAGCACCAGCTCGTGTCCAGTTCTACAAAGATTGCCTACGTCAGGTTCCTCTGCCACCTGAACCTGTCCTAACTAGGTGGGGGACATGGATATCCACAGTTTCATTTTATCAGGAGAATTTCAATCAAGTAAAAGAAGTGGTTACAAAACTTGAAGATGAGTATGCATGTGTCTGTGAAGCAAAAGTGGTGTTTGGATGTGATACTGTTTATCAAGATGTGAATTTTATCCACGCACATTTTTCTACAGTTTCAAAAGCCATTGAGAGCTTAGAATCTTGTGGTGCACTTCTTCACGACTCACTTCAACTCGTTCAGAAAGCAACTTGTTCACTGAATTTCGTACTAGGCGAAATTGGAGACAAAATTAAATGCAAGTTAGAAATGGTGTTGAATTCGAACCCAGGACTGAAAAAGAATCAGTCAATTAGTCAGTACTTGAGTGGAATTAGGGTGTCTTTGCCAGATGAATGGTCCAAACCTTTGGTGCCAGTGTATAAATATTGTCCAATCACGTCAGTTGATGTAGAAAGATCATTCTCAGCCTATAAAGTCATTTTGATGGACAACAGAAGCAGTTTGTCTCCAGAAAAAACTGAAAGACTTCTAGTTGCCTATTGTGATGCTACTTTCTGCAGTGAATGATACATGTAAATAGGTGAGTTTGAATAAAGTGACCTGTTTCTTAAGTGCATATTGTTTTATTTTTGGTGCATATTTTCCCGCTTTTTAGTGCATAAAGATCCGGGTCCTAGTTATCACAAATCGAAGAAGATTGATCAATCACAGAGCTTGATTAAGGCCTAGTTCCCACTTCTTAAAAGTCCAAGTGGGCCCTTCACAGGGTAGTGGATTGGAATAGGACTTCAAAACCTTGGGCACCTTAATCTTTGGATCTTATTTGGTTACACTACTATCTCTCAGGCTACATAAAAAAAATAGTATTGAATGTCAGAAATGATGATATCGGCCAGTTCAAGTAATAAATATGACAGTGTTGTTTTTGTAACCTCAGATATTCTCACTTGGGTGTGGTAGGAATTGGAACTCTGTTGTGATGTATGCAGATTTATGAAAATACCTCTGACTTTAAACTACGTTAACAATATTGGTAACTTTTAATGGTTTCTCTTTTGTATCACATATCATTCATGTTTCTAGCACCAGTCATTATGAAATAACTAAGCTTGCTTAGAAACTGTACAGTAACTTTGCAGGCACATTGTGTTGAGATCCAGTGCAATGAAGATTTTAGTGCATTTTGAGTTTCACATGCAGTGTACGAGTATGCCCAGAATTAATAGATGATAGCTTTGAGATTTCAGTTCACTTGGGTCCTTGATTGTGGAATAGAAACGATTATAATATTTGTGTTCATGATTTTATCTAGTGGATTCCCCCACCACCATCAGCAAAGGAGGCAGAAGCAGAGGAGCAAATCACTATTGACTTGGGAGATGAGTATGAGCATGCGCTTAGTGCAGCCACACAAGAGGAAATTATTGATCTTGCTGGTAAACTTTCATTCTTATATTTTAGTATGTGTAGAGAAGTGCAAAAAGAGTTGAACAGTATCATCTGACAGTCCTGTGATCACTAATTTCTGAAGACACTGATTGTCGGAGTGAGATCTTAGTTTTTATATATACTGCAAAGCATCTGCATACACTTTGTCTGGGGAGCAGTGGATGTAAACACCAAGCTGAGAAAAATCTTAAATGGCATAGAATTAGCACTGATATTGTTGGTGTGGAATTATGAAATTAAGGAACAGTAAATGGGGATACTGTTCATGTAAAAATTTGTATTAATGGAAGCAGAGTCATTCATTTGTCAGGTGATGATAATTTGATGCTATTAGTATACTGATTCCTAAGGGCTGCACCATAGCTCAAGCAATTAAGTCGCTGGCTTCCCACCACAGAGGCCTGGGTTCGGTCCCGGTTCTGGTCAAGTGGGATTTGTGGTGGACAAAGTGGCGCTGGGGCGGGTTTTCTCCGAGTACTTCGGTTTCCCCTGCCAGTTTTCATTCCACCAAATTCTCCATCATCATAATCACACGGGGCAGGTACAATAGGCCAATCAGTGGCCTCCGTGCCAGGTGGACCCAGTTGGACTCCACCCACCACTAAGCGAATTAAAATAAAATACAGACTCCTATATGTTAAATAATTTGTGTTCGTTTGGACATGACATGTTAATATACTATTTCCATTTTATATCATGAATGTATGATATTAAGCTTGCCATTACTTTTTAAAAAGTTAGGATCCATTCACAGAGTTTAATAAAATAGTTCAGTACTGATATGTATGTATACAGTATTGAGATATTTAGTTTTGTCAGGCATCAGTAAAAATGCTTATGTTTTTAACAGGTTATCATTACAGCCAGATATTAGGCTTAGGAGTACGTGAACATACACATTGTGTCCAGGTTCTGTTAGGACTGTGTTCATTAAAAATACAAGACATGAATTCTTTTCAAAATTTCTCTCTTTTTATTGAAAATAGTCTTCTGAATCAGTACATAGCTGGAATTGATTGAAAAGTTTTCAAAAACAGTCACTGTACTCCTTTAGTGGAATCGCATTTAAAACTGCGGTAGATTCCCTTTGGATGTCCTGGATGGTGTCGTGATGGTCTCCTTTCATCGCCAACTTAACTTTTGGGAACAACCAGAAATCTGCTGGAGCCATATCTGGCGAATATGGATGATGATCAAGGACTGTGATTCATTTTCTAGCCAAAAAATCACGCATGATCTTCGATTTGTGGGGTGGGGAATTGTCATGGAGGAGCGACCAGGAAACTTGCTTTAGATATTCAGGTCAAATTTGAAGAATTCTCATCCACAAACGATTGAGGACTCCGAGATAATCAGAATTCACTGTTTGACCTTCTGGCAGAAATTCCTTGTGAATGATTCCTTTGCAATCGAAGAAAACGGTTAGCAGTGTCTTTACTTGACTCTTTTGCATGCACACTTTCATTGGTTTCGGCTTCTTTGGGCTCAACCACGCTGCACTCTACCACTTTGTGAGAGGCTCATTTTTAAAAGACAATGTCTTGTCACCAGTAACAATCGATTTTGTAAATTTTGTATCACTTTGGGCCGACCGTAACATTCTTTGCAGTGTTCCACTCTGGCATGTTTTTCATTGCCTGACAGCGCGTGCAGTACAAACCACCCACAGACCTTACATTTGCCCAAATCCTCGGTCAAAATTTGATGCACAGTACTTTTTGGTATTCCCAAAAGCTCCTCGATAAGTCTTGGAGAAACACATCTGTCTGATGCAAGGATTTCGGTCAATTTTTTCACATTTTCTTCAGTGCGACTTGTTCTAGTTTTTGATGCACATGTAGTGTCTTCAGTGTCCTCCTTGCCATCATGAAATACAGCATACCGTCGAAAAATGTTCGAACAACTCAGACAATCACTACTGTATGCACTTTTCATCATTTTGTATGCTTCTCTGGCTGTTTTGCCTAACTTCAAACAAAATTTGATATTTGATATTCTCTGTTCAACTGCTATTTTCCGACTTGCATCAGAACAGTACTGTTACATTCATGGTCAGAACACATGATGCAGCGATGCTTGCGCTTTGAAATTATAAGACAGCCACAGCTGAAACTTAAAGAATTTTAACACCACAACTCACTAACAGATGGCATTGCAGGGAAAAATTAAAAGAAAATGAGTCCTAATGGATCCTGGACAAAGCATATATATTTTCACTCTCTTTAAACTTTTGCATTTGAATTCTTGAGCAAGGAGTTATGCAGTAATATAGAAGGGTTGGTTCTTTGTTTATTTATGCCTTATTCAGTTATTCAGTATAGAGGGTGTGGGTTTCCCCATGCACCACGACTAATAGTCTGTTGTACGTCCCCCTTTAATTTCTACTGTCGCCATACCCTACCGATACTGGTGCCTGCTATCTCCTCTTTCTGCCAGTGAGGTCGGCCCTCTACTGGCAGTGGTACCCAATAACTCTCCCCTTTCTGCCAGCGAGGTTGGCCCTCTACTGGCATTGGTATCTGATAACTTCCCCATCTACCAGAGGCATTGGAAACTACTTTGGCGGGAAACATTTTGCCTAATTTTGCTCAGAGGTCTCCTAGAGACATGAGGATCTTTTACATGCTGTAAATCTACGACACGGGACCCACGGCTTAAAGTCCCTCCCGGAGGACTTGTTCCCTGAATTTTTCTGCCCTTAAAAATTCCACAACCTCCGCCGGATTTGAACCCGCGTACCTTGAGTTATGAGGTGGGAACGTTACCCCTAGACTACGGAGGCCGCTTTATGCCTTATGGACACTTAGGTTATATAACATTGATATAAACCAGCTAAGTCTCTGTATATATGATTCACAGTAGCCATCTGTCATGTTCTTTGGCTCAGAAATTAATAATGATAGCAGGTAAGTGCAAATACAAGGATTGTTTATTTTAAGAATAAAACCTCAGAAAAGTTAATTTTTGCCTTAATGTATAAGTTGGATTCCAAGTCAGTTTTTTCTCCCATAAAAGTGCTGGACCATGATTTCAGTGAGTAAATTTTCAAAGTAACCATGGTAATGAAACATGATCTGAAAGTCATAAGAATGACATGTGAATCCAAGAACACAGAGGTGTCAGATGTTGGTAACCACCATAAAGGTAAAGGTAAAGTTGTCCCTATGCTTAAGTAAGTGAACACTACGCCATGAAGGCATATGGGGGAGTGGATGTATAGATCCACATTTTCTTGACTTTGGCACTAGATGGAGGTGAGTGGTCAGCTTCACATCCCTGCCACTTTACCTCCGGTGAAGGATCCCCCAGTACTCGTTGGATAGGAGGTTGGCTCTACCCCAGAGCCAGTCTGGACAACATGGATAAGAGAAAATTCTTGACTCTACAGGACTCAAGACTCCAACCCCTCAGTCGTCCAGCCCGTAGCCATTCACTATACTGACTGTGCTATCCCATCTCATTGGTAACCAACTTGAACAATGAAAATTGGCTCATTTGTTCCTGAGAGCATGTTTTGGTGTGTGAATGATGGTTGGGATAGTGAAGTTTGCATTATGTGCTGTCACATGTTAGTAACTAGACACAGGGTTTATGTGGGTAATTGGATTTATCACAGGCTTATAAATTCTAACTACAAGTAATTATAGCACTCTCACTAATTCATACACTCAGCTTCACACCACAGCAGAGTGTAAATATTCTTAGTTTGTCTTCACTATTTGTTGCTTGGTTACAGCTCGCGACAGTGGAAATTCTTCTGCTCTCATGCTCATATTGTTGATGGTTTGCTACCCTCTCACAACTCATTTCCCTGGCTTTTAACTCTCAGTTAACTAACTTTTCTCGTTAGTTCTCGTCATATCATCTCAGGTTGAACATTACAAGAACACTGCATTGCCTAGCAGTAGCTTGGTTGTTTGACGAGATAGCCACATGTTTATTGTGCCACTGCACAGCAACAGGTGAAGTATCTTGTTAGAATTTTCCGTCATGTCACAGTGGATAGGGGAGGTTTGGAATGTTTTATTCAAATGTTTGCATAGAATAACACTCAGCTGTAAGCTGTGACAAGCTGCATGTGTGTGATTTGTATTTGCAGCTATTCTGGGTTTCCACTCGATGATGAACCAGGATCAGTATCACGCATCCCTGCTGAGCAAGGGTCAACCCATTGGCCTGGGCTGGGATGGGATCACTAAAGCATCACAACCAAAGCCATACCCTGCAGATCCTCCCAACATGACAGATCCTGACACCACTATAAAACAGGTTCAGGATGATGATCACACCCTTATTGATCTCAACTGGAACAACATTAAGGTAACAATCAGAGTCCTTTGTCAGTGTTTCCTTTCTAAAAATGTAAGGAGTAAGATGTACAGAACTATAATTTTACCATTTGTTTTATATGATTGCAAAATTTGGTCTCCAACTGTAAGGGAAGAAATATGTGATATGAGTTCTGAAGCTTTTGCATGTTTAAACTGTTTTGTCTTGTTTGATGAATGTGTATCAACTGCCTTGAGTGCTCTTCAGTTGCAACATTTACAAATGAAACCCAGGTTTCATCACCTCTTGCTTATATGATGTGATTGAGAAGTTCATTGCCATCTTTGTGGTATCGCTCTGAAAGGTCAAAGCTGAAGCCAGTCTCTGCATTTTGTGCAGACCTATGAGCATTTTTGGAATCCATCTTGCAAGAACTTGTGACAGCCTAAGCTGTGCTATCAGTGCATGAAATTTGTGGAAATTCACACAGAAGTTCTGAAATTGTGAAGCACCGTCTTTCACAGTTTTTTTGGCCAACACTTTGAACATGATTATCGCTCACTGCAGATGGCTGTTCATCATGAACATTTGTTCACCCACCCATCTTAGAACATTCTACACCACTGTCATATAGTTCCCTCACTCATTACATTTTGGCCATAACCCACCCCTAATTCATGATGGATCTCTGCAGCACTCATGTTTTTAGCATGAAGAAAGTTGATAACTGTGCATATTTTGCAGCTGTTGGGATTGTCAATTGCAGGACACATCATAAGCCACTCTGTAGAGATGAGAACAAACGCTAGGTGACCAGTTATGTGTTAGTTTACAAGGCAGTGAGTCATGTAACACTACCTCACATGCGTCAGCTCTCTCCCACTCCTACATTAGTTGCATACAATAAACAGAGGTTAATTTTTGAGTAGCCCTCACATTTCTGTATGTTTGTATATGACCTGCTTACCATGTGTCTGCAACAGCAGTCATATACAAAGTTCACTTCTGTCAGTAACTTGGGCTGGTTATGGCCTCAAGTGGCATTTCACCATGACAACATGGTCGAGCTGGACAAATGAAGTAGAGAATTCACATGTATCTATGTGTTTCTGTAATTTTGCTGTCTAAGAACATTTATTTAATTATTATATATAATATGTCTTGATTTTATGGGGTGTGACTGTAGATGGGGTTTGGATTGATAATTGGATTTACTTAATACTTATAGACACGACTCTGTAACTACAAGTAACTGTAACACTGTTGCTAGTTCACACTCTGCAATTCACTAAAGCACACACTTAGTCTTCTTAGCCTGCCATGTCGTCACCAGTTTTCTGGTATCAGCTTCCACCAACATATGTTCCCCTTCTTCTGGGTTACCAGTCTGTTCCTGTGCCACAGCTACCAGCTAATAGCAGCAGCTCACAAGGAATGAACTGCAACAATCCTTTTAACTAACTCATTCACTCACCAACCAACTCGCTCCACTCCACTAAGATAAAGTTTTCCCTGTGCTTAACTAATTAAGCACTACACCATGAAGACGTGTGGGGGAGTGGATATGTAGATCCACATTTTCTTGACCTCAGCACTAGCTGGAGGTGAGTGGACAGCTTCACTCCCCAGCCACTTTACCCCTGGCAAAAAAGCCCCTAATACTCATTGGATAGGAGGTTGGGTGGACCCCAAAGCTGGTCTGGACATGGAGAAGAGAAAATTCTTGAACCTACTGGGACTAGACCTCCAACCCCTCGGTTGTCCAGCCCGTCGCCAGTTGCCATACTGACTAAGCTATCCCAGCTAACTAACTCTCACTAATTGTTCTGCTTATAACATCTCAGCATGGATCACACAGAAAACACTGTTCCTCTGTTGCTGTTCAGTTGTTGCTTAGTGGACCACGCAGAAAGCACCATTCCTTTGTTGTTTGGGCTGCTGCCTAGCAGTGTCTGCTGTCCAGTTGCCTATCTTTCAGTCTGTGCCTAGAAACAGGTCTAGATACTACAGTATGTTGAGCATAGGTGTGTAAACATAAGCTTGTCATAAAATTAGGTTCTGAATGGATTTTCATAAAATTGTATACTTTTATGAATTATCCATCTGTTTCAATCTTTATTTAAATTGAACAGTTTTAACAGTTTTATGTAAAGACCTAAGTGTGTGTCTGCATGTCTCTTCAGCTTTCAGTGTGGATAATATGCAGATTGACCTTATTCAATTATATTGATCACATTTCTTGCACAGAATATCTCAGAGGAGAAGTTTACTCAGCTGTTTGAAGCCCTCCCTAGCAACACACACTTGGAGACACTGAGCCTGACAAACACTGCCATGACCGACACTACCGCTCTCAAGCTGGCAGAGGCCTTGGAACACAACAATACCCTGCGTGTAGTCAAGTAAGCATATTCTTATGTTATAAAATAATAATGTTAGAGGAGGAGTAGAGGAAATTGCATAATGAGGAGCTTCACAATTTATATCCATTGCCAAATATTATTAGGATCATAAAATGGAGGCAGACGAATTGGCAATGCATTAGCCTGCAAAAGAGAGATGACAAATGCATATACCGTTTTAATTGGCAAACCTGAATGGTGGAGGCCACTTTGAAGACCTAGGCACGTCTGAGTTGTTATATTGTAATTAATCCAGTGGCATACTCTTATAAACATAGTAATGAACCTTTGAGTTCCATATGTGCAGAAAATTCTGTGACTAGAGAAGTGACTGTCATCTTTTTCTAACAAGAAAAGAAAACATAACTCTTCTTCAGAGTTACTTTAATTAGTATTAAAAGATAAGTGTTTGGTTCAGTTAGGAGGGAAGTAATGTACAGTATTCTAATAGAGTTTGGGGTATCCATAAAACTAGTTGGCTGATTAGAATGTGTTAAATGAAACGTATAGTAAAGTCCATATAGGTAAACATTTCTTTACCTGTTGCCACTGCTTTTCATCTTTGCTTTAGAAACTGTCATTAGAAAGGTCCATGGAAAACTAGGTGAGACTGAAATTAAATGGGACACATCAGCTTCTTGTGTATGCTGATGTGAACCTACTGACAGATGACATAGATACCATGAAGAAAAACACAGAAACTGCAATTGACGCTAGTAAAGAGGTTGATCTATAAGTAAATGTAGAGAATACTAAGTATATGTTGCTATCTTATCACCAGAATGCATGGTAAAATCATGACATTGAAGGTAGCTAATATATCCATTGAAAATGTGGCACAGTTCAAATATTTGGGAATGACAGTAACAGATCAAAATTTGATTCATGAGGAAATTTAGAGGAGATTGAATTCAGATAATGTTTGCTACCATTCTGTCCAGAACCTTTTGTCTTCTCGTCTGCTGTCTAATTAGAATATACAAAAGTACAGTTTTGCCTGTGGTACTGTATGGGTGTGAAACTTGGTCTCTGAAATTAAGGGAGAAACAGACTGAGGGTGTTTGAGAACAGTGTGCTGAGAAGAATATTTGGACCGAAAGGGTATGAATTGACAGGGGGCTGGAGAAAATCCAAAATGAGGAGCTTGATAACTCGGAACTCTTGGCCAGGTATAATTAAAATGGTCAAGTCAAGGAGGATGGGATGAGCAGGGCATGTAGCACAAATGGGGATGAAGAGAAATGCTTAAAGGATATTGGCGGGAAAACCAGAAGGAATGAGACCAGTAGGAAGACCAAGATGTGTGTGGGTGGATAATATTGTGACATGATGCGCAACGGAGAACCCCTCCCTCCCCAGTGGTACGTGGCGGCATCATAGCGTTGTCGTTACTATGGTAATAGGCGAGTCAACAGCCCGCCCCTCTCCCCGTGGTGATGTAACACGCAACACAGCTGTGACACGGGTAACAGGCAGCAGCGTTACCCATTGCGTAACAGGCGGGCACTGTGACTATATAAGGGAACTACACAGCCACCAAAGTTAGTTGAATGTGTATCAGCGGCCGAAGACGGTTCTCCAGTCAGCAGTGAACGAGTTAAAAGTGTATCAGTGGCCGAAGACAGTTCTCCAGTCAGCAGTGAAAGAGTTAAGTGCATCAGTCGCCGAAGTGAGTGCTCAAGGCAGCAGCCTATGTGTTGAGTTGGAATATAGCAGCCGTCGCGGAAAGAAGAACCGGACGTGTGTGTAATCGTGTAATTGGAGTGTGTGATACAGCGACACTTGTATAGCTCCCGTATTGTAATTAATACGTGTAGACTACTGAGGACAGAGTGAATTGATTATTGCGAATAGGGTTATAAAGTGTGAAACCCCACAACAGTGTTGTAAGTAATTGTAGCCAGTACTTGTGGGTTGTTAAATAAACCAATTAACAATCCGAATGGCGTCTTCAGTAATGAAACACGTTACATTGATGTCAGAAATGGGCTCAGTAACGAAACACATTACAATATTAAAATTGATCTTAGAGAGATAGGATGGGGTGATATGGACTGGATCGGCCTGGCTCAGATTAAAAATATTACATTAAGTTGGTTGGTATAATCTTAGATGCAGGTATCTCTGTCTTATTCCCAGTATCTCGTGCTAATTAAATTTTGCCATTTTCAGCGTGGAAACAAACTTCATCAGTCCAGCCGTTATTGTGCGACTCATTAAATCCTTGCTCACTACAAAGTCTATTGAAGAGTTCAGAGCATCAAACCAAGTAAGAAATGTTTGTAGTGTAACTGTTTTGTAGGTTGGGTGGTTATAAATATTGTTCCTCAAAATGTGTCAGTTCAGTGTTTCCAGAATATTAGCGTCCTTTGTTTATCTTCCATCAAAATTGCAACACTTTTTACATTCTACACTCCAGCACTACATGTTTCGGCCCCAAACGGCCATCTTCAGATGTTTTTATGTTACAAATATTTTACTAAAACTGTGCTAACAGATGCTACGCTGTTTTAATTCACGTTAAAATCACACACTGTAGTCTTCTTTTTAAGTAAAACGAGATAAAATCCTTTAAAATTTCTGTTGCATATTATTTCACCTCCCCCGGTGTGTCGTCATTTTCATAAATGTGTCGAGGTGTTTTTTTTTCTCAGCAGCTTGCCCCTCACGTTCATGGTCTACTTTCAGTTTTTGACTTCCATATGCTCCTGGTTTGTGTGTGCTTCTTCCACAGCGTGTGGTGTTGTCTTTACTAAAATATCTGTAACATAAAAACACCTGAAGATGGCCGTTTGGGGCCGAAACATGTAGTGTTGAATTTTGACAGAAGATAAACAATGACTGCTAATTTGAACAATTGCAACAGAATGCTGAAATACAGAATCCAGAATATTGTTTAAATTATTTCAGTCCCTTAAAGTTCTTTATTTTTGCATTTATTTTTTGGGGGGGTTAAACAAGATTTAAAAAAGAGGCGTGACTGCCTTCAGTTAATAATCTAGTCGAATCTTATTGCAGTGTATTAATAAAACTATTTAATTTTTAATGTCCTGCAGACCAGAAATTTATACTGCTCTGTTTGAAAGAAATAAAATATTTTACCCTAGAATGCCGAGAGAACTAAGATTACAAAATGCGGGTGTCATCAGAGACATTTGCAGTATGTAATGAGTTGGAAAGGTGTCATATAATGGAGTGCACAGAGATTTTGAAGATCTCTGCAGTAGAATTTCATCATTTATTTCATATTTTGTTACACAAAATAAAGGGAACATTAAACCTTGAACAAAACCTCATAAGAAACAGTAGCACAGATGAATTATGTTGGTTCACTACATTTATGTTGCTAGAAACCCTGTCAGAATATTTGGTGCCATGTCTGATGTGACTGTTGCAGTAATTCTGTCCTTTTTTATGATCACAAGCCTTCGTTTTTCATTTATGTTTCCTTCTTTCCCTTCGGTGTATTTACCATTGTTATTCATGTTGATTTTAGATAGTCAGTGTGTTTCTCCTGGAAACTCTGAATTAATTTATTACTTGTTCCTTTATTGAAAGCCATCACAACACAACAGTTAATAATATATGTTTGTAGTTTCAAATAGCACTTTACTACATGTTTCGGCTTTCAAGAAGCCATCATCAGGTAAATACACTTAATAACTTCTTTAGCTATTGAATTGCGAGCTAATTACATGATGTAGTATTAGATTTTTCAAATAGTATACAATAATATAAAATTAAATTGAAATTAATGGTCTTAAAATTAACTAGTTACATAATTAAAATTCAGTTAAGAGTTGTACATACAAGTATATTTCAAAGTAGGCAGTTGTAATCGTAATAACATGTGGTGGTGCTTATGTGAACATGTTGTATACACAGACCGTTGTTATGGTGTTCGGAAGTCTGTTGCTACATTGTACATTATCATTTAATTTTGATCTCTATTTGACGGGTGCCTCTGTTTATGTGTATATGTCTTATCTGGTGAGGAGATGGATTACAACTTATTTATTACTTGGTTTTACCTCTTTATATGTTGCCAATGTTTGGGTTCCATTATAAATGTAAAGCAGTAAAAGTGAAACCATTAAACTTCTTTGGGAATCGGTGGATTTGAACACTAAATTAGGGAAATGTAAGGAGATATAATCTCTGAGATTACTGAACCTTAAATGAGGGAAAGTATAATTTGAGAAACATTAAAAGGGGGTTCTACTGTAATATTACGTCTCTCTGATGGTCAGTGATTGTCTAATGATAAGGGGTTATCTCTTACTAATAACAGCTTCACTGATTCAAATCGTAGCTTCTCCAGGGCTTTTAAACGAAAAAACCGAAGAAATCTACCAAAAATATTTATATATATATATGACCAGATGTGTAACCGTATTTCAGCAGTTCAAAATGAAATGCTAGAGCCACATTTTGGACTTCTGTGGTGTTACAGGAAATTGTGGACATACGTAACTTCCCAGTAAAATATTTGGTGCCATTCTTTGCATAAAAATGCTTAATAGGATTAACTTTTAATAAAGTGACTGACATATATTTATTTGTGTTTTGTCAGGCAGCAGTTTTGAAAGTAGCACCAGTATCTGTTGTTTGAATTGTAGTCATGCATATTTATGTTCCAAATTTGGTAAATTGGTTCAGATAATGAAAGGAAGACTGACCTATGGGAAACTTCAGAGTGTTTACTAGCAATATTTATATGCAGAGAAAAATATTATGTTTTTATTTGAATAAGGAATGTCAGCTGCAGGAAATTTATACTTTTCTTACTGCTTGCTTTTCTGCTATGGCTCTGTGGCTGTCATATTTCTGAGTAAAAGCCTTGTTTGTCTTTAGTTTCTTGAATTTTGTATTATGAAGTATCTGTGTAAAGAATGTTAGAAGTCTGAAATGTCCAGAAATTTTAATTTATCTTATATTAAAACAGACAAAGAATAAATGAAAATGTTAATGTTTTAGCGCTCCCAAGTATTGGGAAATAAGATCGAGATGGAGATAACAGGGCTTGTGGAGCAAAATCCCACTCTCCTAAGGCTTGGTCTGCACTTGGAATATAATGATGCTCGTCACCGCATTGCAATGCACCTGCAGCGCAATATCGACAGGAGTAAGTATCTGTCCCCATCTTTATACTTACATTGTCACAAGCATTGCAAACATCTGGAGCAAGCCAGCCGGTTATTATGTTTCTGATAGGATGTTGTATTTTAAATGTTTGATGTCCTTGATACTTCGTAATATGTCATGAATTGCTTTACTAGATGCCTTATGTGTTTTTTTGGTTGTATAATCTGTCATTACTAGTTTATGTACATATTCTGGCAGTTTGTTGTAAGCAGAGCACTAAAGCTGTAAGAAGGAAATGTAATATTTTATTGTACTGGAATCTGTTATGTGGTGATTTGATGTTTATGTGTACACTCATAAGAGCATCAATTGACATGCAGGAAGGACCGCTCGCTATGATCAACACCTGAGAATGGTTTCTTTGTTCTGTGATTAGATTGTAGTGTTATTTGTGCTATAATACTGGGACAGTAATTTTTAGCTTTTAATAGATACGAAACAGACTAAATGGGTTTCTGGTTGTGACATTCTGCATAATATCATTCTATAATGGCATTCCCTGTAAGTGAAAGAATGATTCAGATCATACCATACCTGACTACATTTTTTAAGGAAACACATCTCATTTTTTAAACTTTTAGAAAGTTCATAGCAGGATCACCAGCGATATTTGGACCTGTTGTTTATCATGATAGCAAAACTGTTTCTGGTGGAGTAATTCTTCTTACAGTGTATTTAAATCCACCATAAATTGCAATAGTTTACAAAGTCAGCATGTCTAACTTCTGTCACTTAGCACATTAAAGTATTAAAAGACAAATTTCAGAACTGTTGTCTATTGGTCCCTCTCTGACTTTGTCCAGGGAGTGTCTCTTAAAATCATTGTGAGACTGTTTTATTGAAGTCCTTTAAAAGTGCCTAGATAGTACCTGTATATCTTATTTTTATTAATTCACATTATATCGTTACTGGCGTACTTGATATTATAACTTGAATTCTGTTTAGTGATCTATGATTTGACAAAGTTATGGTTACGTGTGCTAGCAGATGTTTGCAGTGCAAATTGTAAATGATTTATCCTATACCAGTTCTTCAGTTATCAGATTTGTATATGTGTATTTTTGTATTTAGGTGTTGCTGTCATCGTTTTTAAAATATTTCTATTCTTACAGATTGCTACTGTGATGCAGTTATTGTTTTCTTTACAGTATCTAGTGTCTTAATATTTTCATATTGGAATGAAACTTATTATTTTACTTTTAATGTACAGGTGAAGCTTTGACAGAATTAACTTTGTGAAATATGTACTTAGTTTCATTATTATTTTAGGTTTCTTCACTTTGAATATTGGCAGATGTTTCTTGGAGATTATTAAATACAGTGACCTGACTACAGATGTAACTTGTGGTAACTTTGTGTTATAGGATATAAACTAAAAATTAGGTCATAAGTCCTCAATTGGCGCTGGTTGAGAATCTGAATTAAAGTTAATGCATCCTGTGCTTCTAATATTAGATCAGCATTGTAGATGCAAACATGTGGTTCTTATTAGAATGTGGTTAACATGTGAAAGTGGAATGTGTATTGAGTAATATTCTTATATAGAATCTAAATTTCAAATATGTATGAAACAGTGTGTTTTCCACTTTCCTCTATAGAGATGATACATCGTCAGGTTAAAATGTGAGATAGTTGTGGCATATTTCATGTAAAATTTGTGATTTGTAATGTTTTTGTACTGGGTAGTACAACTTCAAAATTTTATACTGATTATATAAAAAATCTTACTGATGTTAATAACTAGGCAGTATGTGTGAATTTTGTTTTACATAGCAAATGTCATCTAAAGAATTTTCACATTTTGAACAAAGTATTCTTTTGTTATGTAATCTGTTTATATTTGTTTGAAACATTTATTGCCTGTGCAAGTGAGTTGCAATTGCCTTCTTATAAATACGTGGTGCAATCCAAAACTTCCAGAAATATATTAATAAAAACTATTACATCTTACCTAGATCTTATTCTGCACCATCACTTTCAAAGTAGTCCCCTTGGGAGCACATACACCGATCCCAGCGTTTCTGCCACTTTTCAGATGTTTAGTACCGTCTGCGTTTCCGCTTGAATTTCCTCAACTGTATCAGATTTTCGCCCCTTCAACTTGATTTTCATCTTGGGGAAGAGAAAGAAGTCGCATGGATCTAAGTCTGGCGAGTACGATGCGTGGGGAACAACTGCCATCTTGTTTTTAGCCAAAAACTCCTGCACAATGTAAGCCATGTGTTGTCATGGTGGAGTACCCAGTCGTTTGTGCGCCACTTCTCTGGACGTTTTGTCCTCATGTTCTCCCTCAAACACCTTAGAACATCGTGATAGAACTCTTTATTGACTGTCTGACCAGGAGGGACGAACTCCTTATGAACAATCCCATTAATATCAAAAAAACAGATCAACATGGACTTAATGTTGCTCTTGACTTGTCGAGCTTTCTTTAGCCGAGGTGAAGAAGTGCTCTTCCATTGCGACGATTGCTGCTTGCTTTCAGGGTCGTAGCCATAAACCCAACTTTCGTCACCAGTGACAACCTTCGAAAGAAAGTTTGGATCCTCTTGAAGCTGTTGCTGAAGTTCCCTGCAGACTTCCAAGTGATGCTGCTTCTGTTCATTTTGCAGCAGTCGTGGCACAAACTTCGCCGCAATCCTCCTCATGTTCAGTTCCCTTGACAAACTTCATTGACATGTACCATAACTTAGTCCCAAGGTGTTACAGATGTCTTGGATGGTCAGTCTACGATGTTGCAGAATCAGATCCCTAACTTTCGCGACATTTTCTGGTGTTTTGTGCGTTGACGGCCGTCCCAAACGATCGTCATCATCAGTCAATGTTCGGTCATTTTTAAAACGCTTATACCAGTTGTAAGTTTGTGTCTGGCCTAAACTGTTTTCACCTAAAGCTTGCTTCAACATTTGGTGCGTTTCTGCAGCGGTTTTCCCAAGTTTGAAACAAAACTTTATACAGACACGCTGCTCTCTCAGGTCAGCCATCGCAAAACCGCAAACTCATGGAAACACAACAATGGAAATACATTCACCAACAATAAACCCAACCACTCAACTCGACGCCGCTTGTCACACTGATTCAAGAAGGATGTGTGAGGAGACACCTAGCGGTATTTAGATGTACTCATAACCATTCACACGCAAAATTCAAATTTTGGAAACTTTTGGATTGCCCCACGTACATAGTATGAGATAATTACAAAATAATGATTATTAACATTAAGCTGTAAATTAGTTCATGGCAACAGATTAGTAACTGTAGGAGTAATTAACACATATCCGCATAATTTATAGGTTATGTATTAGCAGTATTTATTTGAATACCTTACATCAGTAAATAAATTAAGACATATTCACCTTTCTAAGAAGGGCATAAGTTTTGATTTCTGACGTTGAGGTTATTGGCATCAGTTGCTTAATTGTGTTGATTATTTATAATGTATGAAATAGTACATTCATTTCTTTTTTTTATTTTCTCCTCATTTGTTTTTGTGCATCTGCAGGTATCAGAGATGTCATGTCTCCCCCTCCCCCCTCCTTTATGTTTGATTTCCTCCAGCTCTCATTTTGTATGTACACATGCATATGTGAATTAACACTGTACACACAATATACAGGCTACAAAGAGTATCCTGGGATGTTGCGCTGTGTAGTCTAGTAGAAATATACTGATGTTTTGGCAGAGCATACTGCCTCTCACTTCAGGGTTGAAGAGTAAGCCAAGCAAGGCAGAAGCAAAGTAAACCAAGTGTGGACCAGGTTAGGATCTCTAAGGAAGCCAGTGAGAACAGGAAGAGGAGTGGAAGAGTAAATGAGCTGTAAAAGGCCGTTAGAGTAGCAGGAGGGGAGAATACTGGCTGCAGTATCCAGTGGGAGGTGTAACAAGACTAGAGAATAACAAAACAGTTTAGGAGATTATAGAGAGGATAAAAAGGAAAGATGTAGGAGGATTGGGAATCATGATATGTGTGGGAAGCTGGAAAAGTGGCTGAAAGCCAGAGGAGGGAGAGTTATGTTGTGTGTGGGAGGATAGACAACAAAGGCTGAAAGCCAGAGGAGGGAGAGTCATATTGTGACTGGGAGAACAAATAACTTTTGCTTAAGTTAGAGTGTGGAAGGGGATTAGAAAGAGAAGTGGAAGAGGGAGGAGAGGCATACCGGAGGGGCTGAAAGCAAATCTCAAAACTTAGTGCTGTCTTCCAAGGAGATAGTGCCTTTCCCCATTGGGCATGCAAGGTGCACAGCTTTTTTTTTTTTATTTAAAATCTGATGAAATGTGTAACTGGAGAGCTCAAATGCCGTGTCATCCAGTGCATCTCAATATGAATAACTTCTTATGGTGGTAATGTGAAAGCATTGTGTTCGGCCAACAACCTTGTTGACAGTGTAGATGCCCTCCCCTCCCCCTCCAATAAAAAGAAAAATTGGTTCTTCATTTGCCACAGTAACACCAGAGATGCTTGAAGATGCTTCGCCTGCCTTAGTTAGTTAGTTATTTAGAGAGGGCGGGTTTCCCCATGCACCGCGACCAGTTTGATCTATTGTGCTTCCCTCTATGATATTCTACCAGTCTCTTTACCCTACCGATAAATGGTGCGTACCATCAGTCCCGCCAAGCAAGCGAGTTCGGCCACTTGCTTAGCGGTGTCTATAATGCTTCCCCCATCTATCAGAGGCCTTAGAGGCTATTGTTGGGCGGGAAACGTCCTGGAATTTGGCTCAGTGATCCCCTTTGGGGATATGAGGTTCTTTTACGTGCTGTAAAGTTACGACACGGGACACACAGCCCAAAGTCCCTCCCAGAGGACTTGTTCCCTGAATTTTTCCGCTCTTAAAAATTCGACGACCTCCGCCGGGTATTTGAACCAGCGTACCACGAGTCATGAGGTGGGAACGTTACTTCGCCTGCCTTTATATGAGATTTAAAAGGGAGGCTCCATAGATAATTCGGTAGTTTTGCGTTAATACGTAATTTTTTTTTAAATGTTAATATGCAGTAATAAATGCATATTTATGAATTACTCTGCATGTTTGTAAGTAAAGTGAAATTCTTGTTTAGCAGATGAAATGGCTTTTTTTTGCACTAAATGGAGCTTTTGCAAAATTATGTCAAGAAGCTCTTTATCTTGCAAAACTTACCATATGTTATTATGATGTGATAATTTCTTTGCTGGAGTAGTTGAAGAAACTGCTTCTGCACAGATACAATTACCTAATCAGTAATATCAAATTAATTTCTGAAGTAATGGCTTATAACATAAACATGGAACTGATGTCAGTCAAGAATCCAGGGAACTGTGGTGCCAGAAGTGGCATGGTTTCAATATGTCTTCAGTATGTAGCATTACTTACTAAAGGGTGTGGTTATGTGGAGACTAATTATGGCAGAGAGAGTGTGAATGTCCATTGTTTTGACCACAGTTTCAGTAAATTGAGTTATGAGTTTTGGAAGTTAATTTCTTACATTGAATGCAGGTTATTTACTGATTCAAAATTTGCTGAATATGGGAAAATAATATGTTCGTTTTTATTCGGCTTCAGTTATTTACTGAACATGGGATTTCACTAAATGCAGGAGTTTGAGATCAGAGTTTTACTATCTCCATTATTATTCCAAATTGCTACTTCTAAAGTAAAGTTTTATGTAGTCTGCTGGTAGCAGGATATTTTTTAATCTTAGTTTCATATGCAGTAATAAAAACAGAGTAAGAGTTGAAGGTTGTAAATGCTAAGAGAAACATTGCTTTTAAAAGTCAGTGTAATTCTGTATGTATAGCTTTGTCTTTCTGATGTACTGAAGCTGACTTGGCTTTATCATTATATCAGTTTCATTGAACATTGGATGTGACATTTGATGTTCTTGTAGCAGTGACTGAAGATAACTGTGTTATAGTATGTGATACCATGTAGTCTTGACACCTACAGTATATCAAACTACATTGTGTCCCATCCCAGAAGGCATGGTTACTGATACAAGAATGTGAAATCTCACCAACAATATTTGTTTGTTTCTACCCTGAAGTTCAAGACAAATTGTTCCTCTGAAATTTAATACTTTGTACCACATTTTATGGTGTCACATTGCAAAAGACCTTCAAGCATTGTATTTTTTTAGAAAATGTTAGTTTGTACACGTAATAATGTGTTCTGTATTTGGGAGTCTTTCAGAGAATTATTATTTGTAGGTACTATAGTATCAAATTTTATGTGTTTAAAACATACTGTCATCATTGTTGGCCTTTGAAATGTATTTGCATAAACTTTACGAAGTACTGTTGTATTTTAGCGTCCTGTTCCACTGATTCATTTACGAAGTACACTTTGATATATCAGTTTTGACATAATATGTAGACATGGGCCAAACCTCTTTCATGATGTCCTGGCCCTTATTGTGGGTTCTGTCTGTTGCACTTTGTTGGTAGAGTGTATCATGTTTGATGTTTGCACCAAACTCCTTATAAAATTGAACTGAAAGAAATTTTTTCTTTGTTTTCATCATCTTCCTTTGATTGCACTTCTGACTGCATTGTTCTCTATTTGTAGTTGTATTTGCAACTTATGGTGCTTGCTCAAAACATGCTATGAAGCTGAACTCATGATAATTATTGCTTAGCTTTGATTGGCCCGCTTGGATTACAGTTACTGCATTGTTTTCACTTTTAAGGTGTGTACTTTGAGTTTGATGCTTGATCCAAACATGCAATGAAATTGAACTCTTTGAATGTTTTTCTTGACTTTGATTGTCCTCCTTTCTTTACATTGCTCACTGTATTATAGCAGAAATTGCAATTATCTGTTTAGTAACTTTTTTGAAGACTAGATACTAGTTAAGTAATTCTCCCATTATGATATGCACCCTGCTCTTTTAAGCCAAAGTTCTGCAAGGGATATCTGTATGGTATTCAAATAAATACACAACTATTTCTAGAATATCACTGCAGGAATGAAACTGCCTGTTAGCTAGAATGGTTTAATTACTTGACTGCAACAGGAGTGGTAAATCTTGTCAGATGTCTGATCATGTTAATTCTCCTTTCTTACTAGCCTGATATACCAGTGTTTACTGCATATTTTATATTTTCATTGTGACATTTTATTTCAGATTGTAAGAAGAATTTAGTTTTTGTCACTACTGAAGAATGTTAATCTCAGTCACTAGGTATTCATTGTGTACCATTACTGACTCCCATTCTTCCTCTCCCTCTTAGATATCCATTGTGATAGCTTTTGTTCTACATAGCATGATTGTTACGTGTAACATGATGTGTGCAGATAAACTGTTTCGCACTCAGTATAGAAATGTTGTTGCAGAAAACTGTAAATTGTATTTCTTCTCTTAACTTTCAGATCGTTTTTTGCAATTATGTCAACCTAAATATATATATATGTATAAACATTTTTCTCTGGAATAGCAATATATTTGCTCAGTCATATGTGGCTTGTGGTTTTGAGGTGTTAGCTAATTTGGGTGTGATTTCACTGATGCTCATATGCATTTTGCTTTCTTCATTTCTTTCCCTCTTTTTCTTTTAAGAATGAGCCAAAGAAGTTAATATTGAGTACAATGAGAGTGTATGTGCATACTTGGAAAAAGGGGCTGGTTTTTCATCCTTTCTGAAATATCATAAACAGTGATCGATATTTCACTGTTGCTTTATTTGTTTAGTGTGTTGGAAATTTTGCCTTGATTTCTGTTCTTTTATTCTGGTATCAGTGAAGTGAGTTTTGCACTCTCTATGTATGTCAGTGTGAAACAGTTTTTTTAATTACTGCTGTCTGAAAAGTATATTGATCCTCCCCACAGTTGAAAGTACACATGATAAATATTAAGCATTTGTTTTCTTTAGCACTTGTAATTTGTTGGTTTGCTTTATTATGTTCATTAATTTTTATGACAGTTCTCTTCTGCTTCTCTGCTTCTGAGTGTGTTACTTTGAGTGAAACCAACATGTGTCATATATAGTGCCAATTGCTAGCAGGAAATCAGGCTAAAGTCACAATACACAGAACAAATTAATATGTATTTTCTTATATGGCCATAGATCAAACATAATTTGCTTCATTCTTTCCAACAGGTTGTTCCAAAACTCCTGAGTCAATTTCTATGTGTGAAAACCTAATTGAAACATACTAAATTTGGTGTAGCAGTAGTAAGAAAAAAGGTTCATTATAAATGGGGTTGTTAGACCTATGAATTTGTAAAGTATATTCAAATTTTGTATTAGACCATTGGACAAGCCAGTGTTCAGGGAATAAGATGGCGATTTAGTTATGGAGAGAGACCCACCCAAGGTCATGAGTTCACTGGCTAGACTTAAGTTAAGGGGACAGTTCTCTTTGTGCATCAGAATTACACCTTACAAACACGTGAGGGAACATAGGTAAAGTTTTGCGTGTTTTTGCACAGGTTTGTGATCTTGTGAGTGAAAAATGAAGTTCTTTCCTAATTTGGAGAATCATAAAAATAGGAGTATAATTGTGGTTTGGGTTTTAAGTATGTTATTAAACTGTCTTTCAAACAGATCTAATTTTCAGAATGTTTTATTCTGTTTGGAACATCAAAAAGGTCGGGAATCCACTAATGCTAGGCGTAATATACCAGCACTAGAACCCTTCAGAATTGATCTGTTCTGTTATATATTACCACAGAATATTATTCTTACCTAGCAACCTGACTGGAGATCGAGAAACAGAATATTGAAATGCCAAAGGGATTTGTTGTGTAAGGTTATATAGGAGGGGAGAGTAACTATCAGAATGTTGTGTGTATTGCGTCCAGGTGACCATACTTTCACATATTACTCACCCATTATGAGAAATTCTTTGTGCATTGTAACATCACTTACTACTAATATAGGGCCACACCATAGCTCAAGCAGTTAGTCGGTGGCTTCCCGCCACGGCGGCTCGGGTTTGATCCCAGGTCTGGTCAAGTGGGATTTGTGGTGGACAAAATGGCGCTGGGACAGGTTTTCTCAAAGTTATTCGGTTTCCCCTGCCAATCTCTATTCCACCAATTGCTCCACAATCACCCTCGACTATCATCTGGGGCTGGTACAATAGGCCAGAAGTGGCCGCAGTACAAGGGACGTAGTCCCACCCCAATAGCAATAAAAAAATAGTAGTAATATAATTGTTCTTAATTCAAATTGGCACACAGAAATATATAAATAGAAGTAACTATCTTATTAGGATTTTGAGTCATTATACTGAACTGCTGAAGAAGTAATCTGTTAGATAGAAGTTTTGCTACGTTAACAGCCAGAAATATTGGATGCTGCCTGTTGTAATATTGTATTTATGAAAGTAGTCCCACAAAATTTAAGATACTGGTGTTGATTTTTAAGTGTAAGTTGTTGTACAGTTTTTAACTTCTGCCATTGTGGCCATGTTGAGATAGTGTGCCGTAAAAGAAGCTGTATTCCATAAAGACTAAAGAAATGCAAGGAATTATTATAATAATCTTCTCAAGAGAAAATTTTCCAGGTAGTGCCAGGATAATTTCCAGTTGCAGGGTGCTTTTTAACTCAGTAATGAACTATTGGGTTTCATAAATGCAGGGAATTTCTTGACTAGCTTAGCGACTATTAATTTCTGAAGAAGGGCTCTTCTCCATGGAGTTAGTGTTTGTTATTTCTTATGCACTTGATGTATTTCTCATCAGTTTTTCCCTGTGTTATCTTTCTAGAGAAACTGGTTACACATACTTCTACTTTCATCATGGCATTCCCAAATTAAAACTTCATTACCCTGATTTATGAATTTATACTTTAAGAGATTAACATCTGTTTTTCTGTATTATACTCTCTCTCCATTTCTTATTAACTATGTTGCAACCAGAGTGAAGAAACATAATGTTGACTAATCGATTGAATATCATTTTTGCAGTGATTTACAGTATTGGAGAAAAATATAATGCTTATATGAGTATATTCCCAGTGTTATTTTATAAATTTGGATGTCATGTTATTTTATATTTTGTGGAATGTTATTGCATGATGTTAAAGAGCTTTTAATGCTTTAATTTGAAGCTGGCTTTTCAATGCTGTTTGTGTTTATTTTTCCTGTCATTTGTGGACATTCTTTTTCTATCTTTAAACCTGTTCCTGCCTAGATTGTCGGATAAATACTAAGGCTAAGTTCAACATAAACGTCGGGAAGGGCAACGCTCCCTTCCAGATTGTGTCCAGGGACTGATATCATTATTGAGTGTGAGTAGGTACTGGATATGATCGTGTCCCCTGGAATGATGGTGTCTACATTGTAGCATCGTGACAGCGTGAATGTTTTACTTGTGACTGTTCTCTTCAACCCAAAATTTTGACCAGCCTTTGTTGTTTATTCCCATATGTGTTTAGACCTTTATTTTCTGTGTTTCATTAAAGATTTCTGTGTCTCCTTTGCTTTCCATTAATTTACAAAGACCAAATTTGTAGCACTTAACTGGTGATACTTCAGTTGATATCCTAATGCATTGTGACTTCACTTCATGTAAAGAAGCAAGATATATTCCTCTATTCATAATATAACAAATCATTCCAAAGCTTAAGTACAGCTCTTGAATATACTTGTCCATGTTAGTATGCATTAGAATACTAATTGCAATATCTTTCTTCAGGTGGTGGTATTTCAAATTTTTGTTTTATAATTTCTTCACCAATGACTCCTCTAATCTGTCTCCTGCTTCCAGGTACCAAAAATATGTTGAGGTACATCTGAATTTTGATATTGGTTTGTGAACTCAGTGTAAGAGTATTTCCATTTCTTCAGTTTGTTGGCACTAAACATTCAGTTACATTGCTTGAGGGGCTATGCTACAAGCCTGAAGGTTGTGGGTTCAAGTCCCGATAAGGTCATTGGATTATTTCAGTTGACCTAATCCTTCCAGCTGCACTATGGCCCTGGGGTCGACTCAGCCTCTAACAGAAGTGAGTACCAGGAATTAATTAAATAATTTTCCTGGGGAGTAAAGCACGGCCGGCGCGTAAGGCTGACAACCTTACCGCCATCTTTGAGCCGATTATCTAGAAAATGTGGGACCCTCGTCTCACAACCCCGTGAGCCTTCACGGGCTGTTACAGGGATAGCTTTACTTTTACTTTTCTTTTTAGCACTGTAATTTGAAGGAATAGAATATAAAACTGAAAGTTTTTGCAACTTTATGCATTTTAATTAAGAAACATTAACCCCTTACTCCATAATAAGATCATGCTTAAATCTGAGTACCAAGAAAGCCACCGGACTGATAACACCACACAGTAGTGTTTTAAACCTTTTAAAGTACAGTGGTTTATCTATGTACCACCTTCTTTAACATTAAGGAGACACTGAATTTGGCTCACAGACTATATTTTTTTTTTTTGTTTTATATGATTCTCATACTAAACAGCAATTATTTCCTGAAGCACCATTAACCAGTTTGTTCTTGTAATAGAGACATGTTTTGTTTCCTGTAATGTTGGAACTGTATTTTAAAATATTATTTAGATCAAATTTATGCTTCAGAGGTTAAATTGAATGGGTAAAGGATGAAATGAATAATGCATCCACTGTTTTATCAGTATAAGTTTTGTTGAATATCTAACATTAAAACATTAGAACAAGTGTCACTAGAGTAAAGTCTTGTTTGCAACATCAGATTTCCTGTGCAGTGTCTTTTTAGCTTTCAATAAAGCACTGTAATACACTTGTTTTGAACTGTAATGCAAAATTAAATATTAGGATATTCATGTTGAAATTTCAGTGTTTAGTCTTATATGATCTGTGTATCCATTCTTGCAGTAAATTATGTCATGCTGGTTTAATATGCCTCACAAGAGGGATCAAATTTATTTGTCACTTGAAGTAACTACAGAGACATACTGGTTGTAATGTGAAAGGAGTGCCTGATGACTGGTAAAATTAGTGAGGTTATGTTGTAAATCCTGCTTGTTTTCTCTGTGGTTTAATTCCCATTTGGGTCACTGCTGTGTGTAATTTATCTGCTCTGTATATAAAACCAGAAATACTCGTCACATCTGTATGGAAACTGTTCACATTTCTCTACAAAGAAAGAAAGTATTTATTTTATTCATAGAGATTGCGGAGTTTTGAGTTTGGTTACACAGCAAGTTATAGAAATGTTTGAGAAGTATTTTATGCCTAGATACATTTTACAGTTTTGGTGCTAAAAATTTTAGGTTGTGTTTTAATAGTTGTTCAACTAAATTACTTTGCCAAAAACTTTGTATTGATGCTTACCATATGACATTATACAAATGGAATTCTACAGTTTTGTATAAAGACCATTAATGGTCAGATTATGAGCATCTTTCCTCTCCTGTTCCTACCTCAGAACTGTACATTGTATTAAAAGCATTATGAATAAATTGTCCATCAGATTGGAGATCACACTCATATACAGGGGAATACAGGTGAACAAACGTAGATTAGTTTGAGTTTGATCTCTTACCTGTGCCACAGACTGCTGACAGTTGCCTTAGAAGATTCTTTCAAGATATGGAAACTGCTATTTGTATTAATCTTAGTGTATGATTAATTTTTCGTTACCCCACAGTACGGAAAGACTTAACACTGCGGCTCCAATTCCGATTCTTTAACAACCTCCGCAGGAAAGCTTTGATCAAGTAAAGTACAAGGTATCCACAGGAGTCGTCTTTTATATATATACTTTTGTCTCTAACAGAGTATCGCACTCGCTGCGCGATTAAACACATTGGAGAATAAACAAATATATAGGCATGTTTCTTTGCTCTAATGAAATGAAATTGCTTTATTTTTTATTAACATCAACTGGCTTTAAACTTAATGCTTACTGTAACATATTCACAAACTGCATTGGCACTGTTATTCATTTGGACTAGTCACTCTGATATCAGAGATTACTTTGACTGCATAACCTGCCTGTTAATATTCTTTTGTTTCGCTGAAATGAGGTAACAAATCTGCCACTAATCTTTATGACATGTACACACTTTTGAGTGACTTGTAGTGGGTGTTAAAGAGGGACAGACAACACAAAACTTGTTAATATATTGAGTAACATTTCTTACTGAAATGTAATCTTGGAATGACTTTTTTTTAACCAGCTAAAGTAATTACTTCAGAATAGTTCCATGCATGTGTATACAAGCTGTAATATACAAATTACCCCAATTTGGAAATACTTCTGCTAAGCTCTTTCTTCAGAATTCAAACATACAGTATCTAGTTAGGTTTGAGATTCTTGCAGGTGTGAGTGTAAAGGCTGCTCTCATCTGGGTTGTAGAAATTCACTGAAATGTCACCACATTTCTACCAGACAACATGGTGTTTTGTCAGACAGTTGTGATATGGAATTTTTACATTGTTGTTGGTTAAATTTGTGGGTTATGTATCATTTATGGCAGAAGTGAAGAAGGCATACAAAATTGCACTTGAAAGCCTGAATGAAAGAGATCACTTTGGAGTCTAGATGTAGCTTAGCTGGGAGGATAATGTTATAATAGTTCAAGAAATTAATATAAGAGGATCTGGATTGGATTTAACCAACTCAGGATATGGTCAGGTAGAGGGTTGTTGTGAACATGGTAGTGAACCTGGAGGTTCTATAAAAGGCAGGGAATTTACAGATCAGCTGAGCAACTCTCAGTTTCTCAGTTTCTGTCTGATATTGTGACAAAGAATGCATGGAGCTACTTCCCATATACCCATGAATTATGAATTTTTTATGAGATTCATTTTTGCATTTTAAACAGTTTCTTGGGGCTGAGAAGAGCAGAAAATGAACTTTCTTTTGTAAATAAATAAACTTTGGTCTGTATGTTTACAAAATTTTATACTGTTATGTTGTGAACCTGCAGCCTTAGGATAATTATCTTTGTAGAGTTTTAGGATTACTTGAGTTAATCGCACAAGCCCTTCCTTAACATAGAAACTACCTGGTGTTGGAAAAGTATTTAAATGGCCAAATTAACAATATTACCTGGAGAAGGTCAGACCCCAAAGTAGTTCCAGTGTATTTTATTGTGGTCATGAGTCAGGCTTGTTATGAGTACTGTCCGTGCTTTTAGATCTGGCCCACTTTAGTAGAATGGGCGATTTATTTCATCAAGGCTACCAACTGAGATGAGGACTGTAGAGTATGGATGGATTATAACAGGACATTAATCACAGTGCATCACTTTTGCTCCCACAGTTCAACTGAAACCATTACTGCCCCACCACTTCTTGCCATACTTCTCCTGACTTGCAACCTAGATAACATATCTAAAAACATATCCTGTGTACAAGGCCATACTGGTATAATAGTAACAGAGTTGAAGTTACATTATGTGAATGCCAATTTCAGCACTTTTTTACTTTTTCATTTGTGTTAATATTGTTATGATGCTGTGCAGAAATGTACAAAATTTGCTCTCTTTCAGCTATGTACATATAATATCTTTTATGTCCGAGTTTGTAACACTATAACATGGGGTAAGCCACCTATATTAAGTATTGGATTTAGGTATACACTGTAATGCAGTGTACCTTGGTAGGACAGGGTATGTGAGAGCTTGGTGGAAGTAGGTAATAAACATAAGACTGACAGTAATAATTGTGTACCAGTTAACAAATGAACAATAGAAGTTTTTTTTTTCAGTGTTTTTATATAGGTGTGTGAGTTTTTATAGTGTGTTCTTACTAAAATTTTAACCTCTTGACTTTGTACCACTGTTAATATAGGCATGTGGCATGTGATTCTTATGGCCCAGCACAACACAACTCAGGACACCCATAGTATAGTTTCCGTATGTTACTGTGTGCTTACAGATGGTAATGCTATTCCATAGGTGCCACTATACTGAGCAAGAATAATTTCATCAAATTGTGACATGCCCATTGAAAGCAGGAATATCTTAATCAGAGAAGACAAGACATCATCTAGTTCATGATATTATTTCAAGTGTAATACCAGAATAAAATACCACTTCAGCTATAGACTGTTCCTTTCAGTTCCCTTTTGAAGTAATCAATATACCTGAGTCTTCCATATTTTTCATATCTGTTCGATTACCATGTAGCATTATGATGTGTCTCAGTCCCTTTATTTTCAGTATTTTATGATTTGTATTGCTTACTTCAGATTCTGCTCATAGCTATTTCTATACTTCATTATTTGGGTAATGTTTAAATTGAGCTAATTCAGCTGTCCATAATATTGAGACTTTTGTAATTTTTACGATTTTTAAAGTCAGAATTTTATAAATATTATTTCAGTGCTTGAAAGTTGCCTTTTAAGAATTCAATGTGAAAATGTGAACTTCCTTTTGGTATCAAGATTAAATTCAGTCAAGTATTTGCTTATGCTTATCAGTTCTCCTTCACCATATGTGCATGTATGAGCAAAAAAGCTCAATGTTTGTGATTTGTTGAATCTTTAATCCTTTCATACAGTAATGTTCCATTATGTTCTATGGAAATCTCTATATGAAAGTACATAAGATACTGGCAAAATAGCTGTAAGATGTCATGTAGGACATATAGCCTTGAAGAATACACTGCATTTTGTCTAATAGACATCTAGAACATAGTGAAGAGAACTCGTCCATTCATGAAGAGTCGTGTATCTCTCAGTAGTTGATACATTACCATCAAGTATATTACTTGCCAAACATTAAAACTGAATGAAAAATGTAAATTATATTCAAATGTGATATTGGGTACTCTTACTGAAATTAGAAGTAAACTAAAGAATTGTGAAGCAAGGTTAGGTTCTTTTCATAATTAAAAATACTATGAAAATGTTAAAGAAAATAGAAATTCTGATGGCAGCTGTACTTTCCATTACAGGACATAAATGATATACCTCTCAGTGAATGATACATATTCTCCTGTCATCAAAATCCATGAAGATTACTTCTGAATCTTATTTTTTATCATGTTAAGTGCATTAAAAGAAATTGTTTTTACTAACACCACAGCCATATGACATCCTTGTATGAGTAAATGATGTGCAAGATGGCAGATTATCAACCCACATTCCCTTGTCATGTTTCCAAGCAACAGAATGGTCAGGAACTGTTACCCTTACCGTAGCCTGAAACTTCTCAAGTGTGTTTGTCATAACAGATATTTGTGAATAATTAGCATTGATTTTGTTGCTGCAAGCAGTAAAAGTTTAGTTGTCTTTTAATGCTTCTGTGGAGGTTATCACAAGTTCATATAAAATATTTAGAGAAGAAAAGAGACCTTTACAAGAATGCGTTATATACAGTGCCCAGCAGAAAGAATTGTGTTCTTTCACTGTTTTACAACAGAAAACACTTTTACATAATTGTAAGAAACCAAAATTCTGTAGCGTATTTCATAATTATTTCAGTACTCTCAAATTGTTACTTCACCTGAGTTTTTATTTTTTTGTGAAATAACCCTACTAAAATAATTAAATTGCTTGTTTGTTATGTCAGTCTGTTCAGTATGTATTCCCATTGACTAATTATTCATGTTGCATCCAGCAAAAACATTTTAACAAGACAAACATATCCTCAACATACCAGTTTAGTTTTTTCTTGAGGCCTGTTACAGCAATTCACATGATAAAAGATCTGTAAGAAAGTTATCCACATCACTCATGTCATGACTGTTTAGGGCTATATACCTTTTAAAGGTAAACAAGCTGTAGTGTTTTGGATCTCAGGATCATCATTTGATCATTGCTGTGATGCATCAGATTTTGCATTTGTAAATCATGCTTTTGAAGGATGAAACAATAGCTGTTGAAGGACAGGTTCTGATTGCATACACAGTGGATCTTTCTTCTCTATACAAATGCTTCCATTCTTTTTCTCTGTTAATCCTCATTGTCAGCTATCACTTATTGGTTCTGAGAATTTCTTCTTTTATGTCTGTTACATCTCCCCATTCTATTTAACTGTTCTGCAAACAAAATTTCCCGAGATTAGATTCAGGGGTTGATAGTAGAAACAGGAAGAATGTACACATAATTATTCGAATTTCTGTACATCTTAATTGTATGGGCTTAATGTCTGGAAATTATTGAGATTGTTGTCATTTCCGTGAACAGTTGCTGAAATGACAATTGTAAAGTAATCCTTTTTGAAAATAAAACTATCAGAAACTAATAGGAAATTGAAGAACCAGACATGGCAAGGTTTTATTTGTAGTAAAAATATCTTTCTATTGTATCCCAGTCTTATTTCTGGTTAATCTTTATGAAATTATTAGGTTTCATATGCCTCCATCTTATTTCTCTTCCCTAGTTCATGTAGATGATATTAGAGTCATTAATTATGAGTGTGTGTGCAGTATGGTATCATCCTGGTAAGTTGGAAAGATTATGAATGTTTGAAATTTTCTGATCTGTATGTGGAAATAGTATTTCACTTCAAATTATATTGAATTTAGCTGTCTCAAATTAAGACTCAGAATTGTAGGATGTTTGATTCGTACTGAACAGTTGTTTATAGAACTTCCTTACATTTCATTTCAGTCATAACCATTTGTTATGTGGTGAAAATATAATTGAATGGCATATTGAAAAGTTTAATGTGGATATGTTGTTTCATACTTGCAGAGACTGATGAAAATTTTTCCCCCTTGCATTATAGTAATTTTCACAGGCTTCTAAGTCCTCACATCTTGAATGAAGCTTATAAGAGAAGGTGGTTAAGATGACAAATGCTTACTTTAATAAAGAAATTATGGGGAAAATACATTCCTTTTTAATGCCCAAATGTGATGTAGATATTGATTACCGAACTCCATACTTCACAAATAGTTTATCAGAGAAATATATGGTCAAGAACATACATGTAATCAGTTTTTCAACAGTTACCATTAAAAATACTATGAACTGAAGCCTTAAAGTCGGATAATGCAGAAACTTTCATATTTTTCTAAGCAAAATGTCTTTTAGACATGCTGAAGAATGTTTCCTTTCACATTTACGTTCCAAGAAAACTTATTTTGAATGACAAAAATTAAAATATTTAAAATTCATCTGGAATAATAGGGCCACAGTTCAAAGACAAAACTCCTACAAGTGCTATTGCAATGTTTTGCTGTGTATACTATCTAAGAACAACTAATATCTAGCAGAAAGAGAGCAGATATAGGTGTGGCCTTATTACACCATGTTAAAATCAACTTCAGCTTCCAAATTATGCAGTAAGAAATATATTCTTTCTCTTTCTGTTCCATGTCTTTTTTCTTTTTTTTATTCTAGTATAAGTTGAGACTGTTATTCCATGTGTGCATTATGAAGAATCATAAGAGGGAAAATAGAATATTACACAAATATGCTTTCTGCAAGTACTCGTATGTTTCACCGAGATGTACGTGTGGATTGTTACTAGGTACTTAGGTATTGTGTATAAGGCTGTTTTTTATATTAACAGAAGAGTATAGCTGTAGATATATGGCAAGCAACTGTATAACTTGATTATTCAATTTGAATATTTTTTCAGTATCTTCTAAGGATATATGGTTTCTTTCTGTAGGAAGTTTCATAAATTCATATTGAAGGTGTTTGGAATGGTTAGGTGAAATATAGTATGCGGATCTAAAGTTCTCTTGAAGGCAGATTTAGCTCTGCTGATCAGTCAAGAACAAAACAGAATCTCAAATTCGATTCTCTTATTGCCCACATACATAAAATGCAAACTCCTCGAGTTTTGCCAGTATTGTTGTGAATGAGGTAGAAATAATTTTTTATTAATTGGCATGTTGTTTCTGTAAAAGGTGTTATTATATCAAATATGGTACAGAAAGGTAAAATGTCAGTTAATACTGTGCTGTTGAATTTTGTGTTGATTTATGAGAAGTCTTTCAGCATCATGAGTCTAGCTTTAATTGTATGATTATGCACACATATTTAATCCTGTCATGGATTAAATATTATGATCATTCAATTTCTCACTTCTTCCTTTGTGTCCTTTATCTTTCATGCCTAATGAGTATGATGAAACTAATATTAACTGTCAGTAACATCAAATTTTCCTACTATAACTTCTGGCTGCTCTCCAGACTTGCAAAATTTTTAATTGTCTGCGCACATAACTCTTGATAGAAATTCTCCTATACTACCAAATCTCTGCTTCCAGTATAAATATTTAAATAGGGTGTGAGACTGTTGTGCTGGGTTTGAAAACGAGGAATTTTTCTAACTCTGTAAGAAACTTGTTCTGCATTTAGTTGTTCCCAGGTGGATGTTGGTCTGAACGACATTGTGATGACTGCGTCAAGACACTCTGGAGTTTGAGTGCATGCAGTTTGTCTTCTTTTTGATGTTGAGGTGGTACCAATAACTGGTGTATTCTTCCCTTGCCTTTGTTCTCCTGTTTTTTAGTTTCTTTTTATTCTGGGTTTTTAATCGCAAGTTTTTGTTTGTTTCTTGATTTGTTTTTTGAACATGAAATGTGACAATGTATGATTTTAAACACACAGTGGAGAATTGAAGGTAACTTTTGTATTTTATTTTTATCCAGTATGCATTTACATGCATTTATTTCCATCCTGAAATAGTTTTTGAATCTCTATAGAAACAATGTTTGAATTTACTCCATTCCAACTTCTGTAAAGTGTGTTTAAAATGTTAACTTTTTCATTGCTTTGGTTTTGTACATAGATTTGTTGATGCATGATTGAACCCTCTCCCCTGGTAACAGGGTGTGGAGTTATTGGTAACACCATACATCAGATTGTACAGTGAATGAGTTTTTCATTGTTGTTTTGAGCGTTTGGCAATTCTGAACGAGTGATGATGTTCCTTTGTTTTGCAGTACGCCTGACTCGGGTTGGAGCAACAAGCTCGTAGTGCGATGATGTCTCATTTAATAGGTAGTAGTACCAATTCTTCACATCTTCTACTAACTGTATGGCCAGCCACCATTTTCAGAAAAGAGGAATAGTATGCCATGGTGATAAAATTGTGCATTTATAAATGCTTTTGAAATACTAAAATAAATTTTTGAAACAATGAGGAGTCTAAATTTTACTTCTTTGAAGTCCTTGGTTGACTTAAGTCATTTAAATTTCTTAGAGAAATTATGAATCATTATGTAACCCAAGGCGTTATTCTTGCTACAGCAATTAGTTTATGGTGTTTGATCATGTTGCATAAGAATTGCACAGTTTACAGATACTTAAAACATTCTTTCATCATAATTTTACCCTTCATGCCTCATTGTCGAACAAGTTGATATGTTACCTCCACCTAACTTCACAGTACTAAGAAAACGGTATGTGTAGCTCACCCTAATTTTAATAGCAAAGTAAGACTTATTATTCAACATTTCAGTCATTCATTAATTTGAAAACAGATCTCTTGGGGTTATTTACTGAATTAAATTTTTGTCAGGTCATTTAAAGTAATCTTTTTATGATTGTAACAGACCTGTTAATTTAAATATCGTTTCAGAGACTTTAGATTGTTATGTAAAACATGAGATGTACTACTTAAAAAAATCTTAGTATTTTTTGGCAAGTCTGAGTGTCCTGACATGATATTTTTGGTGTGTATACTTAAGGGTGTTATCTTTTTATGTCAAGCTATATGTCAGTTTACTGATTCATTAGAGCATACTGTAAGGCCAAAAATTTGGAATTTTTGTATCTGGATCTAAATTTGAATTTCTTTGTGGGGGGGGAGAGATCTTTCAGCGTTTGGTGTATTGTGGTTATTTAAAGAAATTAATGAACTTAATGAGGGAAATATATTGGAATTAGCTAAGGAAGGAAAGAGGACTTACTTGTTGCAGAATTGACTCACGTAAGTATCAGCTGTGCCATAGGTCAGGGTTAGCCAGTAGATTTACTTTAATGTCCTGAGTTCAACCCCATGTTAGTTCATGCAGGATTTGTTGTGGATAAAATGGCAGTAAGGCAGGTTTTCACTGTTAAATTCAGCCACTCATTGCCTAAGTACCAAGACACTGTCTCAACCCACCCTCAGTATAATAAGTACATAAATACTGAGGGATGAAATGTGGGACTTGTTTCCATGAAAGCCACTGTGGGCATACAATATGGGAAAGGATTAATCTCCTTTCTCACCCAGTATTGCCGATAGTTCACATTTTGGGCAGTGAAGGAGCAAATTTTCACAGTAATTTAGTGGAAATGGGGAGGGCAGTTCGGATATTGTAGATTTTTTTGTTCTGTAAAGACAGATCCCTGGTGGCTGGTCTGTAAGATGAGTGTTACTGCAAGGTATATGCAGTTTTGTTGCCCCCATACTTTTTCCCTGATGAAAACTTTGAGATTGAAAGGAAATACATCAGAATGAATTTCACGTTTTCAAAAATTATATGTGGTTTTGAATTAGGACTGAAGTTTGTTTATATCTCATAATGATTTTGATGGCTGCTCAAATTCTGAAACCATAACCTGTTCCTTAGAACAAATTTAAATTGATTAGTTATGTGTAAAAAAATGCATAGTGGGGGGTGGAGTCCAATTGGGTCCACTCGGCATGGGAGCCACTGATTCGCCTATTGTACCTGCCCCGGGTGATTATGATCATGGAGAATTTGGTGGAATGAAGATTGGCAGGGGAAACCGAAGTACTCGGAGAAAATCTACCCCAACACCACTTTGTCCAACACAAATCCCAGGCTGCCGCAGTGGGAAGCCAGTGACTAACCGCTTGGGCTATGGCGCAGCCTTGGTTATGTGTAAGTCAGGAGGCTGACAATGTGATGACACCCTATTCTAAATATTTTTCATGTAATCTTTTTTTATATAATTATTTTAGTATAATGTCAAAATAAATTAATAAGGCATTGTCCTTTAGTTAAAGTAATGTTACACATTTCTGTTACCTCTCTAGTAGTGTGTGATTTTATATTGCATATGAAACTTTTGAGCAGGTCTTTTCTTATTTGAGTAATGGTTAGAAAATCCACCTTATTTGTTTGTTTTCTGATAACATGTTTGTATTACTGTGTAATATATGCTTAAAACTTCTGGATTTATTCTGAACACTTGTGTAATCCTCTTCAGGATGATTGGCTGACAGATGTTATTCACTGAATAGAATGGTGTATAAAAAGTCTTTCTTATAATAAATTATTGCATAATTAATCGTCAGATATATGATGTAAGATAATCTGAGGTGGGAGTTCCTTCACTGTCCATTCACAATAATGATCATTTTATATGATCTGAGTTCTTTTAAATGTGATTTAGATTTTTGTGCTGGAAAGTTAAATTAAGCCTTAATGATGAGACACATAAAGTTTTGGAATACAAATTGAGAAGGACTGGAACTAATGTTGCAAGAAGCATGGTGCAACAAAACTGCATCTTACCTCTTTGAATTGCATGTTGATGCCTGGTGGACTGACGTAGACTAACACTAGAACTGTACATACTGTGCTGCTGGCCTAACATTGTGAATGGTGCATAGATAAATAAGTGTCATCTAACAAAGATGTACAGTCTCACGGAGGTGTCTACAAATATCACTGTTATGATTTTAATACATAGTCAGTCATTTGAGGCATTAGAATGTCCTGCATATTCCATGCTATAGTCCATCTCTGTACTGTACTGACACCTACAGGATGTGGCAAACTGCTCAGTTATATCATTAATATGTCAGATGCTTATTGAATAATTTTTGTAGAAGCATGAGCTCTAATGAGGCTGGGATAGCTCAGTCGGTATACTGATGGGATGAAAGGCTGGGATTCAATTCCTGGCAAGGGCAAGATATTTTTCTGTTCCACACAACCTGCAGACTGGCTCTGGAACCCACCCAGTCTCCTATCCAATGGGTACCAGGGCCTCTTTCTCTGGTAACACAGCGACAGCGCAAAGCTGACCACTTGCCTTCATCTAGTGTCAAGGTCAAGTAGTGTGAAACTATAACTCCACTCCCCATACTTATTCATGGCATGGTGTGTTTAATTAATTAAGCACAGGGACAACTTTACCGGTTTTCATCAGATTTAACTTTGTGTACCCACATCTCCCCTCGCTGTTACTGTATACATACATCAGTGCTGCTGACTTGTGAGAAACTTTTGAGTTTCTGTATGGGGTATTTTCAAACAGCTTTAAATAACATAATTTGTCCAGAAACAAGAAATATTAAAATTTTCATTGAAGACAGAAGTGAAATTGGAGTCTCATGTGAAACACAAAACATACGCACTTGCAGATAAGGAAACTTCTGTTGGAATAAGATTCAAACACCCTCCCCCAATGCCCCACAGTCCTCATCTCATGCTGGTGTTCCGCAACTCTCCCATCATGTTTTGATATATTAATTCAGTGTAATGATGTGCATATTGAGAAGTTGCTTCTCAAGTTTCATTGAGTATGCAGTATGTTTTCCTTTAAATTTGCAATTGAAAAGGAATTAACTAAGTTTGTGCAAAAATATTTTGTGGAATTTTTTGCACATTCTTAACTGAAAGTGCAGTGCTGAGTTTATCATTAGTATATAAAATGTTATTGTAACAAATATAATGTGTGAAATATGAAAATAAAATATAAGCATGACATGAAATACCTTATTTCTTTTCATTTTCACTTTGCAAGGGAAACAGCTTGCTGACTGCATACAAAATGTAACTGTTAATGCATTCTCATAAACAAAATCTGTCTTGCTGGATGATCAGAATGCCATTTCACTCATTAATAGCCCGACTTGAATAACCAATCCATTAGTCTCCTCACTGCAGTGTGTTATTTTGTTTAAGTTTAAGATTTAATTTTAGGTGGTAGTTCTGTACTTACTGTTAGTAATATGCTAGTATATATGCGTGTAATGTTACAGAATTTGTAACATGATGTAAGCATCTATTACATTAATACAGCAATGTTTGTGCTCTGAAACAGATGCTTCTTAGTCCTGGATCTTTATTATGTTGTATGTTTGCCGGTTTTATTGCAACGAACGTTCCTTTCCAATGAGAGAAGGAACTTTGTGGACAACGCTACAAGGTGTGTTTCTGGTCTGCATTTGAAATTTGTTAATTCAAGGGAACATATCATTTGATAATTGGTTTATGATCATTTTTTATTGATGTAATTACTCATCTATATTTGACTTGATGGGTATCCTTTGAAGAATTTTATGGATTGTATATCTTATAAATACTTCTGTAAATGCAGAAGATGCCCTTTTTCTGTAGAATTTTGTTATACCATGTTGGCAGATCAACACACCATGTATATAGGTGTATCTGAGTATAAGGGTATCAATTTTTGTAATGGTATCCCTAATTCTACTGCAGGAAGTTGTATAATTAAGTGTAAATTTTGTATTACTGAAAACTCGTTAGGTGTGAGCACTCAGTTCTCTCATTGGGCTAGTTGTGTTTTCATCAGAGGTTGCTATTAAAAACATTCNATACAGCTCTTGGTTTTGAAAGTTGCAGATGTGAAAATGTACAGTACTATGACATAATTATAGTAAGAGGAGAAAAGTACATGCTTAGGCGTCTTATCACAGACATTCTTTTCGATGCCAAACAATAAAAAATGGATAATTTTATTTCCAGCAATGGTAAAAAACCTCAGAAATATTTTCTCACAGTATAAAATTTTCCTTATCAGAGTGTTATATGCATGTGAGATGTATACTATCACGTTAGATGTCAGGTGTTTTAAATGGCTGGTTATTTCAATAACATGAAATACTGATTGACAAGAACATTAAAGTCAGATTTCTGTTTACTCATTGCTGCAGGAGCAAGGCTTTCTGCATTGCATAGCCTGTAAAGCCGGGTCCAGACTTGTTGCATATTCCCATATTGTATCAGTGTGGACGGTACCCCGTATCATCCTTCCGTTGGAAAATGATACGCAACGGGCTGTTCGCTCGCTTGGCGGTCTTTTCCCGTCGCATCAAAGGGATGACTCGGGTTGCAGTGGTGCCAGTCTGGACGTGTAGGCGGCTGCATCGCGCTTTGCTTATCAGCTCCAGACAGTTGGAGTGTAGTCATCACCAGTGTGCGTTCTTCTGTTTGTGATTCTCTGTTTATATACTCTGAATGGAGTGGAGTGGAGATACGCAACAAGTCTGGACGCAAAATTTTGTCGCGTTGCATCGGACGATACGCAACGGAGATACGATACAGGGATACGCAACAAGTCTGGACCCGGCTTTAAGGACTCTTTTACTTTTAAAATGATATTAATCCGCAATAATTGCTTGACCATTTTGTGTATGAATAGAATTGCTCTTCATCTTTTAGTATATATAAAGTAATGTTGCATGTAGATCATGTATTACTTCCTATTTAACTTGAAGTGTGTTCATTCTGCTACTTCCATATATGGTAACAGTAATGTGTAGGCCATGCCATAGCTCAAGTGGCTAGTCACCGGCTTCCCACTGCAGCAGCCAGGGTTCAGTCCCAGGTCTTGGGGGATCTGTGGTGGACAAAGTGGCACTGGGGTGGTTTTTGTAAGTACATCTGTTTCCCTGGTCAGTTGTCATTCCATCAACTGCACCATATTCATTAATCATCCTGTCATTGACATATGTATCAATACTGACAGTGTCATTACAAACTAAAACTAAAAATAATGTATAAAATTCTCAATTTGTTAGAAAACTTTTAAGATGTCTCTGTCTTCTGACAATGTAACAAGTTACACATGAATTTATTAATGCTTTTATATTTGTTTGGGATGTTATAATACAATTGTGACTGGGAATGTATTAATTTGGTTCCAAAGATCCTGATGCTCAAGCTTTTTCTTGTCATAAATCTCTTTGCGTCTCCTTCATTTGTCCCCCGAATCTTTACATGTGTGGATTGGCGTAATTATGTTGTGTCTGTCCCTAGCTTGACACACTGGTTATTATGTTTTTATGTTTGCAGTAGTTTGTGTTTCTGTTATGGTTATGATTAGAAATGCATCCAGATGGGATGTCAGTTGTTATGGTTTTCAGAGTTGTATCGTATCTATTTTCCTCCATTATGACTTTACAGTTTACACTTTCACTTGTTTGAATTTTGAAGTCACTGTTCAACATTTGAAATGGGTTAACAGATCCATTGAACACAGCATCAGTAGAGTATTTTATATTGTAGTAAGTAGCAGGCATATATATATAAAACAATCTGGCTAATAGTTATACATATCAGAGTATATGAATGTTGAAGCCGACTGCTCAGCCCATCTAGTGGCAGGGATTAATAAATTAGTAAATTTTGTGTGAAATCCATTGTAAATGTTTTGTAGTATAGATGGGTAAACATTTAAAAGTCCTTTGCGCACCTTACCGTGTAGACATGTTTGGACTAGAGGTGTATAGGTCCTCCGTTCTTAATGTCAGTACTTAAATGGGGGGAAGTTTGGGTACAGGTGAATATCATGTGACAAGTTCCCAGTTTATGTCACTAAAACATTTTATTTAAAATGAGATAAATAATAAAGTAAAAGTAAAGCTATCCCTGTACCAGACCATGAAGGCGCATAGGGTTGTGAGACGTTGAGGGTCCCACACTGTCTAGACAATCGGCTCAAAGGTGGCGGTAAGGTTGTCAGCCTTACGCGCTGGCCGCGCTTTACTCCCCATTTCTGTTAGAGGCTGAGTAAACCCCAGGGCCTGTTGTGGCTGGAAGGATTAGGTCAACTGAAAAAAAATCCAGTGACCTCATCGGGACTTGAACCCGTGACCTTCCGACTAGTAGCATAGCCCCTCAACCAACTACGCTACCGCGTGCCTCCAAAATGAGATAAATATACACGCAAATATGGGATGTGATTATCTATTTTCAAATTGCTCCCTAGTGTCAATAGGCTAATATACTCGTAATTAGTTCTTACTTTTCTGTCAGAGGAAGATTGCCTATTTTGTTAATGTGTACCAGATTTCAGTTAGAGGTGATGGATGTTTCATGAAAGCAAATACTGTGGTATCTGGCCACTTGTATTGCTCAAGAAGTGTAGTTATTCAAATTGTTAGCTGGAATTTACTGTCCTTTTACAAGCAGTTTTTAAAATCGTCACAAGCAGTACAGTTTAAAAAAATATTTTCCTAAATGATATGAAAGGTTAACTAAACCATGTTCATTTGTTAGGTAATCAGAAGAAATAACATTTTTGTAAGGCAAAGTTCTTTAAATTTTCAATTTTATTTCAATATTCATAAGTCATGTAATATTATAAATATTATTTACATGTCTTGCAATTTTAAAAGGAACAGTAACATCAGTGGGGACAGAAGCATAGTTTGTTGAGACACCATGCTACAAGCCAGAAGGTCATGGGTTCGATTCCCAGTGAGGTCATTGATTTTTTCATGTGACCTAATCCATCCAGCCACACTATATCCGTGGGTTCAACTCATCCCCTAACAGCAATGAGTACCAGGAGTCTTCCTGGATGTAAAGGATGGTGGGCATATAAGGCTGACAACGTCACCACCATCTGTAAGCCAGTTATCAAACGTGGGAGCCCCAGCATCTCACAACCCTGTAGGCCTCCATGGCCTGTTACAGCCGTATCTTTACCTTTACCTATTTATCTTGTATAAGGGGTGGGCCTTCTTGGCCCTTGCAATGCGACCACAGTGATTTTATCTTACAATAACATCAGTGCCTCTGAACTGAAATCAAACATGGGACCTCCTGAACACGAAGCAGGAGGGCTTACAATTCAGCTATGGTATTTGATTGGCAGTGTGTTGTGCCATAATTTTCCATAACATAAATTAATCACATTTGCACAGTTGCACGTACTTCAGAAGACAGATCAAATCAGAGTGACCATAATCAAGGTGACAGTAATGAATTCTACTGTGTTCTGTTGCCTAAGGATGAAACTGGTGACCTGTATTGAGGCTGCTGTGAATTTATGTGGCAAGGCATGGTATATGGTTACATTCAGGGCCAGTGGAACTCATATGAACTTGCACATTGCTTAGTAACAAGTGATTTTGTAATGAGGTATGTTGTATGTAGCAAAGAATTTTGTAAGACACAACATGGTAGATTCTGGTACAGGTTGTCATTGAGAAGAAAGAATATGTCATTGATATGTTAATTTTTGCTACAGATCGTCTTCGCAGGATGGGGCGCGCCTCTCGCAACTACACCATTGGATTTGTGATGCACCGTAATTCAATGCAAGAGTGAAGAATTGCTGGATTTTATCTTCACTTTAGCTGTGTGTGCACCTGGACAAAATCTTATATATGAGAGCTTTGAATATGGTGCGTTGATTTGAGGCTTTACGTTATTTTTATTTACTACATCTCTCTTCTATTTCAAAGTAAGAAAACCCCATTCTTTTTATGCCGAATCATCCTACCACTTTTTTTAAAAACAATTTCTCAATTTTATGTATAGAAGGACATATAATTGAAATGCACTGTTGTATAATGCTTTTGAAGTTGAGTCACTGTAGCACCAAGATGCACATTTCATGTAGATTGTGTAAGATTTTCATTCTGTTTGTATGGGCCTGGAGGACTTGATGACTGGTATCTGAGGTTGAAGTTTTTGCAGTTAAGCTCATTTTTTTTTCTCTAAAACAGTTTTTTTTCCCCCTATCATATTGGCACTTTATTGCAGAAAATTGACTTTTTTTGTCTCATTGTTCTGGCTAACAGAAGTACTCATTCTCATGCGCTTGGTATTGAGACTTCCATACATGAGCCTGTGACTAGTTACCCCTGCCAGTGATTTTTCCAGATTTTGAAAGAGCTTACTGCAATTCCAAATGTTTTAAGATATTTTCTTTAAGAAGCAACGTACTGTTTTAAATTGATCAGTATGAACTAAGATTTAGGCAATAGAATATTATGGGCAAAGAGAAATAGTTGTACATTTTTTTCTTAATACCTCTTTCCCTCCCCAAGTTTTGGGATTGTTTTTAATATACAAATAAAACTTTAATTTTACTTGTAATAATCACATTAAATATGGCTGTAGACTACTTGTTTGTACAGATTTGTAAGTATTTTGTAAAATTCTGTTAAGCAAATTAATAATTGTATTTACATGTGACAGTTAATTGTATTAGTTGATGCTGGTGCCCAACCTTTATGTGCTATCAATGACTCATGGATTTCAATTATTGCAGTAAATTGGCATGAAATATCTTGCACACATGATCATGAATTTTGCCCCATTGTCTCAAGACTGCCTGTAACAAGTGCCAAGTATGGGGCAACGTGACTGAAGTATTGTGTATCACCATATGGTCAGTGTTATGGATTCAGACTTATGTTGTGGACTTCCATAAACAAACAAGGCATTTAGAGCACTGATTATTCGGAAGTATTTTGTTATTGAACAGTAATACTCTGTGTCAAGCTGGAAATGATGTAGTGATGTCTCTATTATCAATTTTCTGTTGCTGATGGTTTGATCATGTTTCATCTTTCACTTTTCAGTCATTGCTTTGTAAACTGATATTATGCATTTTTTTTTCTTTCCTTTCATACCACGAGCATAGTGGAGATTGTTCAGTCTTGCTAGGCTGAGACAATGCACATACATTTGATTTTTATTGCATAATATGCTTCCATCTTTCACTGTGAATGCCTTTAATGTACAGTAATGGAACAAATAATAATAATAACAACAATGAGAACATTAGTTTTAAAATAGTATAATGTGTACAATCTACAGTCATATATCCTGTGTCCTATATCCTGAGTTGGCCATTTATTGTGCCATGCTAAAGTATTCTGCTTTTAATTTGTTCTAGAGGTCAGATTAATTAAAAGATGGCCAACTGTCCTGTTTGCTCCTGACCTAATCCTTAGTATCCTGCACACTATAATTTATTTTTATGTTCGTTGTTGTGTGTTTTAGATTAAAGAATTGATGTAAAGGTTAGAAAGAGAATAAGTAATTGTCATGTACATGTAGAATTGTACAAGGGTGGCCAAATGAACAGCTCCCTTGCAGGAAAGGACTCTTAATGAGTTAGATTTCAGGTTCTCAAAGCAGTAACTATGAAGAATGCTGTCTTCTTAATTGTTGTTATGTAATCTGTTAGAAATTTGCAGGCATTTCAGAAGAGTCAGAGTATATCAAGCAGGAAAGAAACAAGCAGAGGATTGATTGCTTGGCTTACTCTTCAACCCTGAAGGTTGAGGCAGGACAGTTCTATATCAGTATATTTCTACAACAGTACCTAACTTTACATCCTAGAAGATAGTATTCTTTGACTATTGGCAAGATCTACAGGAAGCATGTAACATTGTGTTTCCCAGTTCAACACAAATTCACTAAGTTTTTAAATTATATCAAAACAACATGCCATTCAAACCTCAACATCTTGGAGCTGTCTAACTTTATAATAGTAAAGGATTTATTTCCTGTTTCCATATTAAAAGCGTTGTGAGACGTGTTGGTTGATTTTACAGTGAGGGATTGTTATCTCCCCTCCCAATCCCCATGCTAGATGACCATAACTACCTATTCAACATATTTACAGCTAACCCCCCCCCCCAAGTGTGGAAGCAGTCTTCTCGCTCTGCAAGCTGTGGACTTGCAGCTTAATTCAGAAATAATATTCCCATCTCTTTCTCCTCAGAATTGGTGGGTTTTTGGACTTTGTCCATTGCCCGGTATTCTGAAAACTAGAGAATAGAACGTTTTGGAAATTTCACCTGTTTCCATCCTCATGTGAGGAGGAAAACGCTCTGTTGGGTCCCTTAGAAAGAGCTAACCTCAATCTCTGGACAGTGCATGTCAGTGTAACTACAGCTATATCAATACCTGAGACCAGGCTTTGTAGAAGGGAGGTAACAGGAAAATAATTGTCGTGATTTATGTGTGTGACTATTGACAATTGGTGAATGGGTTCATTGACCACTGGCCTGGGTTTCATGAGTGAACTCCTAATAGAGTGTTTAGTGTTGAATATCGTCCTAATGTTATATAGCTTCCCTGTACGATGAACTTCTCTGAAACACTCTTCACATATGGGATATACACAGAGCTCAGAGGCTTTTGCTCTTTATTCAGAAGACTGCTATCCTTGGAATTAATGACCTAGTCAATGAAACCTTGGGGATAACCGTTTTCTTTAACCATGGGAGCTATATTGTGAAGACTCTGAATTAAACCTCTTCAGATGCGTCGGAAGGTTATATTTGAAGATGAGCTATCGGCCAATGTGTGGTCGGTTTTCTGTAGACTTTGGTGGCCAGTATCGTTTCTTTCGTGATGACCATGACATCCAGAAAAGCAATCACACTGTCTGACTCTGTTTTCATAGTGAATTGGATGGAAGACCTTAAATAATTGAGGTGGCTGACGAAATTATGTAACCGCTGTGGACCATGAGGCCAGACCACAAACGTGTCTTCAGTGTGTTAGAGCCACAGCGATGGTTTGTGTCCTGCTGAGTCAAGAGCGAATTTGTCAAAATGCTCAATGAAGATATTGCTAATGATGGGAGAGAGAGCTTCCCATAGCCATGCCATCTTTATGTTGGAAGAACTTATCATCCACCTGAAAATACGTGGTTCTCAAGCTTCCAGCATTTTCGCGATGGCTTCGACTTGCAAGACAGTCCGTTTTGCCATGTGTCATCGTTATGGAGCTTCTGTGCTTAAGCATCTTGTTGCAAACCATATTGAAACGTCTATATATGACATATTCCGTCAATAATGCTACAAATTGTTCCTTTCTCTTCCACTTATACTTTAACACAACATGTTTCGGCCTTAGATGGCCATATACATACATAGACGTTGTGGAGCTTATTTCTTATAACTTTTAAGGATTCGTTGACAGGCACATTGGTGTTACGACTAACTGCATTAAAGCGAAAGAGAGTTTGTAGAGGTTCAAAGTTCACAGACTTCAGCAACTGTACAAAGTGGCCTGAATTCTTTATGGAGAATTCCGATTTTCTGGCAGCAGGACTCTGTATATTATGGAGAAACCCAGCAAGGGAAACCAATAGAACTCAATATAGGTCTCAGAGGAGTTTATATAGCGGTAATTATACTGACATGGGTTGTCCAGTGATTGATGTTATCTCTTTCTAAGGGACCCAACAGAGTAGGTGCCTCCCCCTCACCTAAGGATGGAAACAGATCCAGTTTCCGAAACGTGTTTTCTAGTTTCTAGAATACCAAACGATGGACAAAGCCCAAAACCCAGTAATTCTGAGTTTAATACACCATCGTTAGATCCCGTTAGAATCTACCATTTCTTTATGTTGCCCAGCCCTTGAGTTTCTCTACAGTTCTTTCTGTTCCGTTTTATTAGATATTCTTTCGTTAGTCATTTTCCTGTAGCTGATGAATTCCTTGTTTTCTCAGTATGTGTTTTCCTTGAATCTATGCCCCTAGCGTTTGTTGAAGCTGTCCATTTTCCAGTTTGCTTTCACCTGATTGGCCCTCAAGTTGAGATTTATTCCTCAAGTCCTTGCGAGAAGTTCTTCAAATTGACTCCCCCACTTCCTGCCGGAGACAGGTTACAGCTTGGTCCCACACGACGGAAGGGTGACAACCACAGGTTTTACGCTGTCTAGGCAGAAGCAGCAGCAGACGCCAGCGCGAATGGGTGAGGGTAGGAGTTTAAAGGCCATAGCATGCGTCTGTGGGGGCTGACATGCACGCAAGGTTTGGGTGGGGATGTATTGATCCAGTCACCAGGCTTTAGATCCGTTAGATGTACCAAAATACAGGGTTCAGTCCGTTGGCAGGTGATACATTGCAAGTTGACTGTCTTGGCTGGTGTTTCCCCAGTTAAGTCATTTGCGACAACTGAATTTTTAAGTCCACGATCATTGTTCTTCCTTTATATTGTGTGATTGTAGGCAGGGAAATATTTCTATGCAACTTTTTTTAGGTAGGGTTGAATAACTTTGTTTTTTATAATTGAAAAACTTGTAACAACAGTAAATTACCAAGCCTAACATAAAACTTTCCCAAATTTTAAAAAGTCAGAGAAATTTCTTCCAGTGAATCGATGTGGTTTCGGATGTAAACATAATTCCAAACTTTTCTTCCACTAATTATTATCAAAGTGCGGAGTTGCTCTAGAGTTAGCGCCCTGATGCTTTTCTGCGATGCCCTTCGTGTCTTGAATTACGATACGAATGCATCTCACCCGCTGCTGCTCTGAACATGATATACGTAAAACATTGACTGAATATGGGGGGTGACACTGCATATTTCGTACAACTTTGTACAATGAATAGCGGAGGTTATTTCCCCGTTGGTAAAGCGGCCAGAGCATGAAGCTGTCCACTCTCTTCCATCTAGTGCCAACCTTAAGAATGCGTAGAAGTTTAAGTACAGGGACAACTTCGGAGAGAGAACTGAAACTGAAATACCAATACAATCTGTATGTCTCTTCGTCTTTCTGTTAGGTCCACATGTCCTCAGCATTTCGTTCTCAAACACCCTCAATCCGTGGGCTAAAATACCAAGTTTTACATCCATACAAAAACAGCTGAAATTATCGTTTTGTATAATTTAATCTTTGGAGCCAGGATAGCATAGTCTGTATAGCGACTGGCTGCGGGCTGGACGACGGAGGGCTCGAAGTTCGAGTCCTGGTAGGGTCAAGAATTTTGTGCACGTCCAGACCGTCTCTGGGGCCCACACAGCCTCATATCGAATGGATACCTGGGGGTGAAGCTGAGAACTCGCCTACAACTAATGCCGAGGTCAAGAAAATGTGGAACTATACATCCATTTACATAGCTATACGCCTTCATAGCGTAGTGCTTCATTAGGTACGCACAGGGATAGCTTTACCTTTTTGCCTTTTATAATTTAACCTTTAAGTCTTTGAATAACAGACGATAAAATGTTCTGAACCGAACGGTAGCAAACGTTCCCCGAATTTAATCTTCTTATGACATTTGTGGAGGAAATGTTTTTTTGTTACTGTAATTCCCAAATATTTTTAAGTTCTTTCAGATTTTCGAAGAATCTACTGCTCTGCTATTTATAGGTGAGGCATGAACATAAAAATTTTAGTGGCAACGAAAAATAAAATCAACAACTGTCACGTTCTATCCTGTTTACGTACCATGCAGCCTCATTCTAATTGGAGACGTGTAGACTGTAATTAGGTGAGATCTGAGGCTCTCGCGACGTTAAATATGACGAACCCTATGTACAGGGCTGTGATGCCATATAGCCCGAAAGAATTCACCGATGTTTGGGAGCAGTATACTGCCTCGGTCTATAGGTTCAAATAGTATGCTGAGACGAAAGCGATTACTGCTTACTGATTGCTCCCTCTGTTTATTGGATCCTGAAGATGGAGGCAGTACGTTTCTCCGAATCGTCGGTGAACATTTGTTAAATTACACGTGGAACCATCGGATAAACTTTGAAGAGACGTTGACCTTGACATGAAGCAGTGTAGACTGACAGCAACATTGCTGACTAGCCTCTGTGCAAGGAGAGTACACCTACATGTTTCAGGCCCCTCTGATGATGCCTCGTGCAGGAGAAGGAATTCTAAAATATACATTATTATCAGCTCTGCATGATTACAGCTAACAGACAGCAGGATCGGTCTGGCTCTAGCTCTTGAAGAGCCCTAGTGAGTCTGCGGTTGCACAATGGACTCAATAGTGGCCTGATTGCTTGAGCCACTAGAACGATGTTGTCCCGCCATGTCAGTAGTTGGTCTGTTATACGTTTCGTATATACCGTCAATGATAGTATGATTAAAGAATATGCAGCAGTTGCTAGAAGGAGAAGTGGCAGTGGAAACCGAAGTACTTCGAGAACACCTACCTAAGTGCCTCTTCCTCCAACACAAACTCCACATTACCTTACCTGGGATAGAACCCGAGCCGCCGCGATGAGATGTCGGAGACTTAACAGCCTAAGCTATCCGTCATGTTAACACTAAGTACCAAATACCAGAATATACGGCGTCCTCTCCATTGCGGCGGCATGGGTTGGAATCCAGGTCAGGTCTTGTGGGATTTGTGGTGGATGAAGTGACACTAAAATAAGTCTCCCCTGCCAATTGCCATTCCACCAACTGCTCCACATTCATTAATCGTCCTATCATCGACAGTATATAGTCTCGATGCTGTCAGCTTCGTTAAACAACCAACTTAAAAATACATGGTGTCACATCTCAGTAGATACATTGGACGGTTTCAAGCAACCAATTTAAACTAAGTAAAATTCAAATAATTTCACGATGTAACTGCTTTAACCGGACGTAATGAATTACACTGCCTGCATAACCACGCATGAGAAACTGACACTGCTAGAATACGCGGGTCCTGTTTAGGGGCGTGGGTAGGCATACTGTGGCACAGGATTGCCTCAGTCCCTCCAGACGTATGTCGATGGAATTACAACAACCTCTTGCACACAACTGCTTTACGTTTCGTGTACCATCCTATCATTCGTCGCTGTGTAGTCTAGATACTGAGAGAGTTCATCAGTAACTCATAAAGGAGGATATAAACCATGAAAGCTAATGTATAGGATACAGTCGTCATACAGAGAGCGCAAACTTCCGCTGTCGACATGACGAGCAAATCAGTACAACTGTAACATTCAAAAGTTGTTCGGATATGCTTGGTTGAGAATTCAGTCGGGACATTGGCTATTCTGACTGAGTTTTATTTGGAGGCTTTATGCATCAGAGGGTTCTTTGATTTGTATAAATTCTACACAATACCATATGAACATGCATACAAAGATTATACAAGTATATACCTATATCATGTGAACAATGAACCTGTCACTAGAAACTTCATTGTCCAGAGTGTTTCTTATATTTACTTTACACATCCTTTACAATATCATGTAAACATCCATATATACACACATACGAGTATACATACAGAGTAAAGAAAGCCTCGGCCACTGGGGACCTTATTGATAAGATGTTCCCTTGTGCTTTTACAAGTACTTCACAGTATTGTCACGTGTATTAATGACTAAAGGCGTGGTTCGGATTGGTAATTGGATTTATTGATCACTTACAGGTCGTAACTACAATTAATTATAACACTCTAAGGATTACTGTAATTAGAAGACATAAATAAAGTCTTAAAATCGCCCGTTACATCTTCACAGGCTGACTTCTACTTCTACTAAGAACTTCCCGTGGCTACCTCCTACCCAGAACTGACTGACTCGTAGCTCCAGTTGTCTTCAAGATAACTCCTATGCACCGACCCCACGGGAAACATCGGCTTCTTTTGTTAAATATGCGTGTTTACAGCTTCGTTGCCTAGAAATAGACGTTCTATTGTTCCCTGAGTTTCCTTGGCGCAAACCACATAGAAAACACATTTTCCCCTATATGTTTTTCATATTCTTTAGGGGGTTAAACTACAACGGACTGTTTACCAAGAATCTGTCTTCGCGGGAACTTGTTTACCAACCCGTTGCCTAGCAATAAGTGTACATGTAACATTATCATACACACACACACACACACACACGCGCGTATATAAGTAACTGTTCTGTCAGTGGTGTCTCCATGAAGCAGACAATTCCCATCCGTTTGTCCACGGTCGCTTACTCTGTTTGCTGCGTGCTTGCTTGGTTTACATTCCTGGAGGCCGCAAGTTCCCCCCAAAGTCGGCAAGTTTAACCGTCACATCCCAGAAAATAGTGAATACCGTGAGTAACACTAATTTAGCAACAGCGATGTTAATTTGGGCGTCAACAATCTGGGTTTATTCGAGAACAGGATGACTTGAGTTTCATCTTGACCTTCCGGAAAACACTGCTTTTTTCTCTTGCTGTCTACAGTATATTTACAAGAGTCATTAGCGATGTTCTCTAGATGGCCACCGAGCGTATGGGGTGCTGTGTGTACGTGCGTGCTGTTTCGGATAAAACCGAGTAAGTTTTTTCTATAAGAGTCACGCTATATCNCCCCCCCCCCCGAGAAAAAAGCGACTGGAGCGTGAAGCTGACCACTCACTCACCTTCATGTAGTGCCAAGGGAAAGATGTGTGGGAATATAACTATACTCCCCAACACCCTTTAATTTCATGGTACTTAATTAAGTAAGCACAGTGATAGCTTTATTTTACCTGAAGTCGTAAGTATTCAGGAGCGCCGAAGAGGCGTAAATCCTCCAAAATCTCGCCATCTGCAGCATCACACTGCGTTCTCAGATGCATTACTTATATGAGATTGTGAAAGGAGCACCTTATTTTGGAGATCTTCTTTGCCTGTACGTTTTTCTGAGTGTCAAGTGTCAGTCAGGGTCTGCACCAATGAACAATAAAATTTGTCAAGCAATTAGAATATGAAGCCTTATTAATCCATAAAAAACTTGATTTACTTAAGGTCATATATATTACCATATATTCCGTGAACAATTTTATACGTTTTTTAAATTCTTTATAGTAGACTCAAAAGAACTCTCTTGAACAACACAGATTTTCAGCCATATTGACCCATAATGAAGTCTAGGTTACGTGAAATCGTAAATGGAGTTTTCCGTGTATCCCATACACTCTAGAACCTTATATTCCTGACTACGGACTGAACGATTCCACCACATAATACTAAGTAGTCAAGGCGAGAGATTTTTACCCTCCGTTTTCTTTATCAAGGTGGGATTTAAAGTCATGTGATTACTGTCAAAAAGGATAATACTTTTCGGGAGCATATAACTCCGTCGCGTTATGTCGTGCCCTGGTTTTATGCTCGCCGAGTCGTTACGACTTCTGCTACGAGCCGACCTGCTTCACCCTGACGTCAATGCATGGAACTGCAGACCTACAATTCAAGAACTATAAACAACCCTTGTATTTGATTCCCTGTAGAAATCCAAGTAGATCGATATGATTGCACTGGATACTTCTGAAAGGATTTACTCCACTGAAGTACAGATTGTTCTGTTTTTCATTATGTGTAGCACACATATAAAAGATGATAAATATTTATATTAAAGTTTTGGCCCACGAAAGCAAGTAATTAAATCGGTTGTCATGGTCGTGGATGTGAAGGTAATGATGAGGAAATAGGTTGTGATAATGTCGACTATAATTTTGCCTGTGGTTCTGTATGGGTGTGAAACCTGGTCTCTGACATTAAGGGAGGAACATAGACTGAAGGTGTTTGAGAACAGGGTGTTGAGGAGAATATTTGGACCGAAGAGAAATGAAGTGACGGGAGGTTGGAGAAAACTGCATATTGAGGACCTTCATAACATGTACTCTTCTCCAAGTATAATTATAATGATCAAGTCAAGGAGGAGGAGATGGTCAGGGCTTGTAGTACGAATGGGGGAGAGGAGGAATGCATATAGGATATTGGTGGGAAAGCCGGAAGGAAGGATACCACTGGGAAGACCAAGGCGTAGGTGGGTGGACAATATTATACTGAATCTTAGAGAGATAGGATTGGATGATTGCCTAGCAACGATAGGAGGGGTGCACATAGAGGCACACAGACTGATGGGAGGGATTTATGAAGTACGCCGTTGAGATGAGCTCAGGTGCCATGATATACATACTAAGTTTTACATAGATTGGTTGAGACATTCAGAAATAAATAAGGGGGAAGGGCGGATTCACAGACACACAGACAGTGTGGCGATCGCATAAGCCCACTTTAGTAAAGTAGGCTACAAACTGATGAGAAAATCAGGCTACAAACTCTTTGATTTTACTAATACCAAATTAAAAATATTTCATGTTATATGTGCAGGTCCTGGTTCGATTATGTCGCTTGTAAGATCTGGATCATAACTTGGAATGCGAGTTTCGGATAACCTGGCAGACCCCATGGTTCTCTTCAGTTCCTCCAAAATGATAAATTATATATCAGTTGAATGAGCTATCAATTCCCCAAATATTGACTCGCTCTTTTATAAAACTTTGTGGCTTTAAACTTAATTCGTTTGAGTGAAGGGGTCCACTGCGTTTCCGTGAATATGCACGTGTTTATCGCTCGTTACTTGCGCATGCTCGCCATGCCGTCGCCAGCCCCTGTTCACCCTCCTCCTCCAACAACTGCCACACCGGCAGCCTAATTCACGTTCATTTATTACAGTACCTTGGGGGACAGAGGGGTTTATTACGAAAGTATTCATAACGGCAATTATTATGCAGAATGAATACGTATTAGAGAGTAGTCACAACCGCTTTCCTGTTTCATACAGAGCTGCTACCAGACGCTTTAATTCCCACTTTTATTTTTGTAACGATTTACATTACCATGTTCGATAAAACAAAAGATCGTTCTTAACCAGAATCAGCTGGCTAAACTATACATCGTTCAGAACACCCGCAGTCATAATGTTACTGGTTGTTGTAGTTGTTTTCGCTCATGTAGAGTGCACACTGGCTTCTGTAGTTGTTTTCGCTTGTGTAGAGTGCACACTGGCTGCTGTAGTTGCTTTCGTTTGTGTAGAATACAGGGAACAAACATTTGGACGTAAGGGAGAGGAAGTTGCTTAATGGGAGTGTCACAGTTCATACCAGCTATCAAGTAGTGTTAGAGGAGAATTAGATGAGATGGTCATGTAAGAAGCATTAGAAAGGAAAATGCATTCACAATTCTTGTCTGAAAACTGAAAGGAAGAGACCATTTGAGGGATTTGTATGTAGATCGAAGGACAATATTAAATACATATTGAAACTTTTAGTTTCTGAATGAATTATGTTGTGAGTCATATCTCTGAAGAAAAAGGTAAAGTAATAGTAGGTTAACAGTCGAAAATGTTGTTCTTTACAAAAACTGTTATGTGTGACAGTATAAGATTCTTGTTGGCTCATTATCTGAACTGCATAACCGAGAAATATGTTGCGGGAATGTTTTTCATGTTAGAAGTTTATGGAAAATTTTTGTATATACTGTGTGGCTCACGAAAGAAGAGCAGCTCTGATAATCTGAAGTTAGGGAAGTTGCAAGTTAGGGAATCAGTTACTTCTATCTTTAAATATTAATGGACATAGAAGGAGGAGAGGACATTAAAAATAAAGGGGAGAAGATGAAGCAGAAAATGAAGAAGAAGGTAGATGAGAACAGTATGAAGTTTGAGGAGGGAAATTAAGAAAACAGTAAAGGAGAAGGACGAGGGTGTAATGAAGCAGGAAGAAGAGGAGAAAATGGTGGACTGGAAGAAGGAAGATAAAGATTAAGTAAGAAAATGGCTTGATTATGAAAGGGTTAAAGAAGTAGACGTGAATGTGTGAGTTGGATTCATCTAGCTCAAGGTACATTTTAGTTGCGAGCCCTTGAAACAAAGAAATGAACAGGTTTAAAGAAGGCGGGAGGTTTCTCGTCTGTTTGAGTGATTATTAGCTCCTGTATAAGGAGTGCTCTTGATGGAGTTGGCTGGGAGCTTCGGTTGTTGTTAGTGAGGGTATATTTTGCATGCTGTCTGAACGCGCACAGAAGCTAATCCCCTGTGAAGTGAGCTGCACACAGATGAGTGATGAGTAATCTCCACTCCTAGCAACACAGTTTGGGGGGTGGGTGGCTAATTTAGCAAATTCTTCTCAACTAGGCAGAGAAGGGGGTGCAGGTAAGGGCATGAGGTCTTGTGGATACGATATGTGGGCCGGGCGAGCGTCTGCAGTTTATTATGTAGTTCAGACAGTGTGTTGGCCAAAGGATCAAATCCCTTGCTTGAAATTCTAACCGTCAGCCTTCTGCCCCATCGTACAGGTCTCTGTTTCGTAAGAAATGTCACAAGCGTTTCCACCCCTTTGCTTTTCCGCGATCCTCGGTGTTCTGCGTTCCACCTAACTAACTATTTAACCTGTGCCATAGCTCAAGCTGTTAGTCGCTGGCTTCCTACTGCAGCAGCCCGGGTTCGAGCCCGGGTCTGCTAATGGGGGATTTGTGGTGGACAAAGTGGCAGTGGGGCAGAGTTTCTCTGAGTACTTCGATTTCTTCTGCCAATCTTAATTCCACCAATTGCTCCACAATCACCCTCATCTATCATCTGGGGCTGGTACAATAGGCCAGAAGTGGACTCAGTCCCACCCACTAAGGAAAGAAAACTATTTAACCTCACGGTTATAATCCTCCTTGTGAAGCTACATAACAATAGTATAGATGCCAAAAATGTCCCCGCATTTTATGGTGCCGAAGTTTCGTTACCGTTTTCACGAAAGCGTTGTATCTGGAACCAATGCAGAATCAATTGAACCAAGTTCAAACCTCCATATTCTTTTCTTTCAGATTAATTTAATATTATTCTCCCATCTACGTTTAGGTCTCCCGATTTTTTCTTTGTTTAGAGTTTTCGACCAAAATTCTGTATGTATTGCTCTTCTCCCCATGCGGACTACATTATTCTTCTGTCTCTTTCTCCTTCATTATATCACTCTACTAATTATAGGTGAACAGTTTCATATATAGGGCTCCGGATGGAATATTCATGAATATTTTTTATCTATATTCTTTATAGACCAATTTATAGACTGATCCATAAGGGGACTTCGCATTATTGCTTGCTCTTCAGAAGAACGGAAGAAAGAGATGTAAGAAAATATATTAGAAGAATGGGTGAAAGGAAAGTTTATGGAACAAGGCACGACACTTCGCTGTGGGGGGAGAAAGAGAATCATTTTGGTAAGAGGTTCCCAGGCTTCGCCCGTTAGTCCCTCTGATAGTGGTAGTATGATACTGAGGAATTCTGATTGCAGTAGCTTGAGACAGAGACCACGAGATTCTGATTTTCTGAGTTAATTAAATATTTTCTAAACGGTATTTCGAGATTCAGTTCCTGCCTCACAATAAAGACATTACATCTCCATCAAAAAGACTGTTTTTGCTCCTTAGGGCAAATAATTACTGTTTATTATGAGAATTGTACGAAATATGTAAACACAATGCTTGCAGTATGCAGAGTTCTCGTTTCAGTGTTAAAAGAGGTGATTCTTATAGCAATTTATCTATCTAGTCTATTGATCTATCTATCTATACATCGACCCATCTATCTATCTATCTGTCTGTCTATATATATATTCCTGTTGCTCCTAATTGGAGTATAGGGCATCCGTGAAAAGCTTTGTTTCGCTTCAATTCCTTAATCTTAGACAGTCGGTAGGACTCCTTGGACGGAAGATGAGGCTGACGCAAGGTCCCTACCTACATAGGACAACACAGACACAGACTGAACGTAGACAGACATCAATGCCTACAGTGGAATTCGAACCCACAATCCTAATATTCGAGCGGGCAAAGATATGTCATACTTTAGACCATCCCGCCACCGTGATCGACCATATAGTATTCAATACGATTTAGGAGGTTAAGTTGCCAGAAAATAGCAATCTAAATCTGAATTACTCGTAGAATACAAAGAAATTTTTATTTCCTAACTTCTTCCTGTTAACCAATTTCCCTGTAGATCGCCTTGCTTTATCGGCAACTTCTCTTGCAATGCTGCTGTACAGATAGTCTAGTAGTTTCTGCACAGGCGTTCATCACGTACAAGCGCTCCTTATCTTTCACATGTTATACGGACCGCCACAGATCTGTGGCTTATTTTTTGTAGGTCTGTCAAAATCCAGTAGCTGCTATGTACGATGTAGATGTTGCTGATATTTATTTGGGAGGTGCAAGCTTCGAATCTGAACAAGCACACTGACTATCCTGAGGTTCTTCGTGGCTTCCCACGGTCCCTGGAGGCGAAAACATAAATCGTGTCTTGAAATAGGACGTTTCAGTCCACATTCTTTCCAATTCATCATTCATAAATCATCATAATATTCGATGGTATACAGGCCTAGTTCGAGCTGCTGGGAGCGTCGTTATATAAACAGATAAAATCCAGGAACAATTTAAGGTTATATACACGTATATGTGTGTGCGTGTGTTTGCGTGAGCGCGCGCGTGTGTGTGTGTGTGCGTGTGCGTGTGCGTGTGCGTGTGTAGGTAGCTGAAAAGTGGGAAACCAGTATCAAGTAATGTGAATGTCTTGCAGTTAAAGAAAGTCACTGGAGACAATAAATTTGAAGGTGGAGGGGATGCAATTATTGTAAAGTTTTGAATTTAGGAAGATGATACTGTAGAAAGAGGACTAGGTGTATTGTGTCACACTCATAAATTACTAAATATTTTGAATTGTGGATTTTAAAAAGCGTTACTCTTTTCTTAAAATCGTGTCAGGTTAATAAAATTTATTGCATATAAACAGAAGAGTAACTGCCTTGCTAGGGGCTGAGCATGTAACATATATGGAAACATGACACTGCCACGCATATCAATATTTTGTCCGAAGATATAAACAAGTTCTGGAAAGAACTGATCGCCTACATTCTCTTCGCTATAACTTTAGTATTTGAAACGGCAAGTAGAAGGAAAACTGTAGTATGTATGCGAAACGAAGTCAATAAAATTATACAGTTTTGGCTACTGAAATGTTGGTATTACTGATGGAAGAAATTTATGAAGTGCACCGTTGAGATGTGGTTAGGTACGATGCTATACATACCAAGTTTCATAAAGATTGGTCGAGGCATTCAAAAGTTAACAGGCTGGATACATATACAGACACACGGCCAGGAAGGTGATTTCAAAAGCCTATTTTTTTTTTTCAAAATAAGGATAGTAAGCAAAAAATAGATCACTTGGGAAATCTAGGTTTAGATGCAGGGATACTATTCAAACAGTTTCGTGAGGAAGTGAACAGAATTCAACTGCAGTAAAGTAAACTTCAAGGGCAGGCTGTTATGAATACAGGTGTGAACGTTCAGGTTCCGTAAGAGGTGGGAAATTTTAGTTGCAGGCCCGTATCCTGAGGAAGTTGAAAGGATCACCTGTCTTTGATCATCTCGGTATTTTCGGTAAAGTGGCCGGTAACGAAATTTGATGTCACCACAATGAATCAAAGGAGACGAGGAGTTCTATCTTTTGCGTCATAACGCCGCGTAGTCCATTGGAAGTCCACTGACCTTTCGGGAAGAGACGTCGCCTCCATTTTCAGGGCTGAAGGGTAAGCCATGTAAGAAACCAACATGGAACTGTAAGTAAATGCGTTGTACTTCATGTTGGTCCCTGGTTTCTTTGCTTGACTTATTTATGAATCCTGAAGTTGGAGGAGACATATTCATCCGAAACACCGAGTTGACTTTGAACGGACTACACTGCGCTGTATCCTAGAAGATAACCACGAATGCGAGAACGCAGTAGACAGAATGAAGAAGGCCATAGAGACCTGAGCAGTTCCCCATGGACGTGTATTCTGGTGCGAAGTTGAAGTGCAGCGACCTGTTTTCTGTAATTATGTAGAGTACTTAGGCAAGCGGTAGCATAATTGAGGCACTGTGCTACAAGTCGGAAGGTCGCGGGTTTGAATCACGACGAGGTGGATTTTTTCAATTTACCTAATCCTTCGAGCCGCAATGTGGCCCTGGGGTCGACTCCGCCTCTAACAGAAATGAGTACCAGGAATTTTCCTGGGGGTAAATGGCGGCCGGCGCGTAAGGCTGATAACCTCACCGCCATCTATAAGCCGATTGTTAGAAAATGTGGGAGCCTCAATGTCCCACTACTCTATGGGCCTTCACGGCCTGTTACAGGGATAGCTTTACGGGATAACACAAGAAAGGATTGAAGTGCTTGATGGATGGCTCGTTGAAGTGTACGACTCAGTGTTTTAAGTGATTTCATGTTACTGGGCTAAATAGATGTTCAGCTATTGCCCTGGCGCTGGGTTTCTATTGAAACTATCATTCTGAAACAGGTGGGACGGACACGGCTGCAGCAAAGATAAAGGTCAGGAGGTTATCGATTCGAATCTCGGCAGATACACCAGATATTCTGACAGATGGTTATTCTGGGGTTTCTCAGTCCCTTCATGAAAATTTTGGAATTACCTCAATTAGGCCATCCAGTTAACTTCCGTATAATATTCTACGTCATAATCTGAGATACTGATCACTCGCTCACGGAGCTGAGCCCTTCTTGAGAAGCCGCCAATTCTGCAGCTACTCAAGTACCTCACAGTATTCTATGGAACCTGAAAGTTCATTATCATGTTCACAAGGCGTCGCAAAATAGAAGAACAGACGGATGATTTGTATACATGTTAATGTCATATTTAAGAGCCAGAATGGATCAGATTGCGTACTGATTTAGCTACATACTGGACGGCAGAGGTATCGTAGGTCAATTCCCAGCATGACTGACAACATTCATAATGGCTCTGGGACCCGACCAGCCTCCTGTCCAGTGGAGACCAGAAGTCCTCTTCACGGAAATAAAGCGGCATAGTCTTAAAACTAACCAAATACACGTATCTCTGTCTAATGCCAAGGTTAAGCATTACTAGAGCTTCAACTCCACTCTCCACAAGTCTAAATAGCATAGCGCTTAATTAAGCACAGTAGGAATTTTTAATTTTACTAATGGCTGATTAGTCTTTACTGAGACGTAGAAGAGTACAAACGTTGGAGGGACCCGCTACCTTCATCTTCAGGGTAGAAATGTTAGTAGTTCCAGTACAGTAGTCTTCATGGTGACCTGCGTTAGGAATTCAGATCTCGTACTAGCTGTAATGTAGGAGACCCACAGGTTGTTTTATTCAAATAAATCATTTAAAAGGGACAGAGGGAACACGGGCCCTTTTGCCGTGTCTTCATCAGTAATATTTGGTCTGGGTTAAGAACACGCAAAGTCGCGCCCTCCTGTCCCAGTGCTCCAGCATGTCTCCTTCCGCTCCTGCCTCTATCCACTCTCCTTTCTGCGTTGATGAGCAAATATTTTGTGAGAGCAAAATCGACATATGGCGTGTTACTCAATATTTCTTGAAGAGAAACAAGTAACTCAGGAATTTAACTGGTTGCATCCATATTGTAATTTGATCAGTTTTTGCTATATCTCTTTCCCTTTATTTTGTAGGTGAGACAGACATTTCAAGCTTTGGGAGTTTCTTTCCCAATGTAAGTTAATCTGAACTGTTTGGACCTATGACAAAGTGACGGGGACAGGACTATATCGGTCAGTGGAGTGGTCAGGGCACAGTAATACTCTGCCACTGATTCTATTGACGAGTTGTGAATCCACGACCGAACGAATAGCTGTGTCCACTGAAATTTGCTGAAATCCTTTTTTGTTGTTGTGGTTTCTATTATTTTATATATTAATTAGCTGCACTTAAAATATTTAAAATGAAATAAACTTATTTTGGGTTGGATCTGAGGTTCTGACAGCGGTGACTATGACGTGTTCGGTCTTCTGGGATATAACACCGTGTATTCGGCAGAAGTAGGCCAACATACCTGAAGAACGTATCATCTCCAAGTGTTCTGTTTGCCAACATCTTGCTGTGCTCGCCTTTGAGCCTGAAGGTGATGGAGATAAGCTCTTTCGAAACGTCGATGAATTTCTACAGGCGTTCTACTACAAGGCGTTACGAACCAGAAGTATATATTCTTTAAATTTATTTTAATTCATGAAACTTCCTTTATGAAGTTTGGTAAATTTAACTTGCTTAACTGAAATCCTAATCATTCGGTTCAGAATGTCGTATTTACCGATACCTTTTTTACATTACACAAAAATATACATGACTCTTTAAGTATTTTTTTTTTGAGGGACGAGTTTTCAAACAAACGTTATAACGAACGAAAGAACACATATTTCATATTCAACAGATTATTTTCCAAAAATCTTACGGTACAATTATAGTGTTTCAGGGCATCATCCATCGTCCTGTGTTTATTTACTGCACACAGCGTTTCGGAGACTGGATTCTGTCTCCGTCTTTAGGTGGGACCTATTCAGTTGGACCCAATCGACAGAGCTAATTTCTACCTCCGGACACCAGCACCGACACAGGATAGGATATATAAAGAAAGCACCCCATGAACCATCTGTGAGAGTTAAGACAAACATTTGCAATTTGCAAACATGAGGCATGTCACCTCCGTCCATTCAGTATTTCGCGGCTATTGTTAATATGAGAGCACTGTCAGAATAGAGGTTATGACTGAAGAGATAAATTCTCTGTATGGTACCAACATAAAAACACAATTTTCACACATAATCTACACTGGACGGAGTTTTACTTTTCTGACTTCTGCTATGATAATGGGACACCAGATTTTAAGGTTTTCGAGATAATAGGCAAAATTAATATTATGCATACATTTTACAGTTTAAATATTATACAACAAACAATGGTCTCTCGTACATCTACAAGAAAATAAATTCTTTATTTGTTTCAGCAAATGGTCACAGTCACGAAGAAATGAGATTGGGAAGTACACAAAATTACCAACGGCGTTCTTTGAAGTTAATTAATCTGACTTAAAACTACAAAGAATGTATTACAAATGAATGAGTGGCTCCCGTATCATAATTCAATACACTCTGTGGAACTGTCCGCGAGATGCATGGAAATTTCCAATGTCCCTACCTATATTAGACTTTACAATGAATCAATTAACTGAAATTCCGAAATGATCTATAAATTTTGACCAAAGTGTCATATACCGAATTTTACCGATATTTGTGGAAAGTTTTTTGATATATGAAAACGTCTATTTATAACCTTATGCAAACTAGACACTATAACAGGTCAATGTGAAAATTTGGAAAGAATGACAAATTTTTTGGAAATGCCCTATGCCGAATTTAAACAAAATTGAAGAAAGCAGTCTTCTGGGATTTGGCACCGTGTATATGTGGTGTTAACCGACGTTTCGGAGGAACGTATCGCCCCCATCTTCAGGGTAGAAGAAAAAGTATAAGAAATCTGCAAGCGACAACAGTCTGCTTTACCGTTTCTCACGGTGTTGTCGCTTGCAGATTTCTTATACTTTTTCTTCTACCCTGAAGATGGGGGCGATACGTTTCTCCGAAACGTCGGTTAACACCACATATACACGGTGCCAAATCCCAGAAGACTGCTTTCTTCATAGTCACCGCCGTGAAAGCCTCAAATCTTAAACAAAATTGACAAAGAAATTTATTAAACACATGGGAAAGTCCATGAATTGATGTATATAAACTAGAATTTATCGCAAACCAACATGGCTTGCTTACTTACTTATGGAGCTGAGCCGTTCTTGATAGAGAAGCCAAATATACAGCTACTCAAGAATTTTCCAGCATTTTATGGAACTCGAAGGTTCATTACCGTGTTCACAAGAGCCCTCCACTGTCCCTATCCTGAGTCAGATCACTCCAATCCATACCATCCCATCCTATCTCTCTAAGATCCATTTTAATATTGTCCACCCACCTACGCAAACCAACATGGCTGGTACTCAGAATTTCCCGATATGTTTTGGTTACATTGTTTTGTGTAAGATTTTAACGATACTTAGAAAATCATTTATGGGATGCACGGAAAAGTCAACTTATGGCCTTACGTAAATAAGGCTTTAATATGGATCAGTATGCCTGAAAGCATCAATTTCCCGACGTTTATTGAAAGTCTCTGAAATCAAGTTTTATGAAGATGTATTCAAGGTTTAGGCGCTGATAGACAGATAGACAATCTGAGAGGCAGACAAGATCCCCACATACGAAGTTTTTTTTTACTTTGTAGAGAAAGCCAAGAATCTGTTGATCGATTTTGCATCCCTTTGAAATTGGATTTCTTTTATTATTCAACGTAGTGCTGTGTTACAACATGACTGTAAAGTAATATTTATTTATATTTAATTTCCCTTCTGGATGTATAATAGTAATGGGCAGTGAAGGCTTATTATTGATTGTTTATTGATTATGTATAGGCCTATCGTTTTGACTTCCCATAAATATAGAATCGTATAAAAAATAAAAAATCTGATAAAAGCTAATCACCTACTTTCTGTTAACAAGTCACAGGCGGAGTATAAAACGATGTGTATAACATTTCTTCTATTGTTGCATGTGTATGCGTTGCCGCGGTAATGTTTTTACCTAGCCGTTGCCTAGAAACGGTAAGGCGATACAGAAAAAGATACGCAGACTTATGGGATGAATCAGTGAAGAACGACGTTAATATGGGCTCAGGTGCCATGATATATAAAACAAAAGTAACAAACTTCGTGGTTTTAGTCTGCAAACGAACCATACCGACCGAGAGACCACCGTTTGTTGGCGAAGTTAGTGCCAAATTTAGCGACTAGAGGGTGTCGCGTGGTCAGCGGAACGAATCCCCACTGCCGTTAATTTCTGTTTTCTAGACCGGAGCCGCTATTTCCTTGAAATGGCTTCTCAATTATCCTCACGAGGCTGAGTGAACCCCGTTCCAGACCCAGTACTACTCAGAAAATCCAGTAGCGCCAGGAATCGAACCCGGGATCTCTTAATCTGTAGTCAGGAACTGTGACCACTAGAGCACAGAGGCGGACCCATGATATACACCCACAACCCACCCACACACACACACACACACACACACACATATATAACAACTTTAATGAAGATTGATTCAGGCATTCAAAAGTTGATACGGGGGGATTCACAGACATACGTGTGATAACACAAGCCTGATTTTAATTTTTAAAAAATAAGGATAGTAGGCTAAAAAGATGGAAACATTCGGTATGTCATAAGTGCCTCACTTACTACATTTTTCGCAGTTCCATTGCTCGAGACGAAACCTCGACCTCCGAAAATGAATCGTTTTTTCCACGTCCAATTGTTTTTGTGATGGATTTCACTTATTTCACTCTGCACTGAACACCGCCGCTTGCCTATACTTGCACCGCGATGTCAGTCTGTTTTGAACACATCTCTGATCACTGCTGATTTACAGTACAGAACATCTGAGAGATTTCACGCTTCTATGTCACCTACAGTTTCGTTGTGTTCCGGCACTGTTCTGTATGCATCGCACGATAGAGGGATGAATTACGTACGAGCAACACAGAAGTAAATTTCAGTTTCAGCAATTTTTATTTAGAATTCACCTCATGAAGCCTCTAATTAAACAAATGATATTACCAAATAGGACCGTTCCACGAGTATAAGGAACTCAAAGAGTTAAGACCCACTTCAATTTGCAGCCATACGGTATTTAATTTATTTTTACTAATTAAACTGTAACTACATATAGTGGATGTAAATTTAATTAAATTAAGAAATTTACACAGTTTCTATAACCGGCGGAACTGAACACGTCATGTTGAAATAAGTGGAAAGGAAATAATTAAATCCAATTACGTATTATTGTCTTCGCTCGCTTGGAAACCGGGATCGTGGGTTCGAATCCCACTCGGGGCATGGATGTTTAGTTTGTGTGTGTGCGTTTTCCTGTGTTTGTGTACAAGTAGAGGCCTTGCGACGAGCTGATCACACGCCCAAGGAGTCCTACCGAATGTGTAAGATCTAGAAAAACCGAAGTGAACGGAGAAGTTCATGGAGGTAGACCTAGGCCTACTGGGGCTGTAGTGCCAAGGAAAAAAAAAAGGCCCATTATGAAAAGTACACAGCACTTAAGATTTGTTAAAACTGCATTTTAAAATTAGAGTAGACACACTTTTCTAACTTTAGAAAACAATGAAAATTATCGAATATGAAATAAAATTGCTTGTACATATGTAGCAGAGAATATATATCATATTTCCCGCTATATAATACATGCACTTGTAATAAATATAATTCAGTGGTATCGAGTATTTTCATTTATTAGTTTGTTTACGTATGTATGGCTTATTTAAGGACCATTTAAGTAGTTCATTTTTTTTTCTTTGGCGCTACAGCCTCACTTTGGGCCTTGGCCCATCTCCATGAAACTCTCCGTTTCGCTTCGGTTTACTAGATCTTAAGACATTCGGTAGGACTCCTTGGGCAGGTGATCAGCTCGTCGCAAGGCCTCTACCTGTACACAAACACAGAATAACGCACACACACACACACACGCACACATAAACATTGAGCATTCATGCCCTGAGTGGGAATCGAACCTACGATCCCGGTTTTGGAGCGAGCGAAGGCAGTGCATGCCTTAGACCGATCGGCTACCGTGACCGGCGTAGTTCTTAATTACATAGTTTCGAGTGATTAGTGGTAGTGAATTGGAAAGAATGATTCTGGTGACTGATGTTAGCTTTTTCTAAAGGTCACAACGGAATAGGTAGGTATGTCATCCTCTCAATTGTAGACGGAAACAGATCCAATTTCCCAAAACGCTGTGTTTGTGTTATTTAGAATACCAAACGATGGACAAAGTTCGAAAACCTAGTAAACCCGAGTGAAAGGAAGCATTAATGTTTTAATCCGAGCCACAGAGCTCATGAAGATACTGGGAAACCCCTCTCGGCACATCAGGGGGTTCAGAAGCTCAAATGTACAGAAAACATGGCGGATTCTAAAATTATTAAAATAGAATATTAAAGATTTTTTTCTGGGACTTGAACAAGCAAATTAATATGTTCTCGGAAGGCGCTTATAATTCTGATAGCGAAAGGAATTTTCCTTTTCGCTTGGTGAAGGGAGTGTCTGCGTACAACTTTAAATCATTTCATTATAGCGATGTTCCACTGCGATCTCTTCACCATTGCTGGAAATTTTTCAATTAAATCACATCATGATCTTGCCGACCGGCTGTTAACAGCCTTTTCCTCCGAATTGTAGTTTAAACGCATCTCCCACCGCCTCTGACAATATCAGAACTATGGGAGTTGTTTGTTAACTTGAGCTTCACGTAGAGTAAAGCAAACAAGCGTTCAAACTGTTTCACTGGAGGAATTGTGTGCGTTCTAATACATTATTTTCACCCTCCGCCCGCCCCATTTCTGCGGTTCTCTGCCGAGCATGGAAATAATTAACGTTGCTATAGCCTTCATGGTTCTGAAGTGAATTACAGGAAAATTTGCTTTTATGGTTAGGTTACGTACGTGTATGTAGCGCCCAAGTAAAGCATGAAAACTTACTTCCGTTGTAATATATAATAACTTCTTTCCTTTAGAGTCTACAGTCAGAGTTTTTTTTATTGCTAGTGGGGTGGGACTAAGTTCCTTGTACTGCGGCCATTTCTGGCCTATTGTACCAGCCCCAGATGATAGGTGAGGGTGATTGTGGAGCAATTGGTGGAATGAAGATTGGCAGGGGAAACCGAAGTACTCGGAGAAAACCTGCCCCAGCGCCACTTTGTCCACCACAAATCCCACTTGACCAGACCTGGGATCGAACCCGGGCCGCCGCAATGGGAAGCCAGCGACTAACCGCTTGAGCTATGGCGCGGCCAAGAGTCAGAGTTACTCTTTACGACTGGCGGTTTTCCGCCAATCAGTTCTTCTTGGCGACAAGCCCCTTGAGACTCACGATCTGCATTTTTTTTTCAACTGAACACCTGCTTTCATAGTCCTTACATTACGTCCTCTCTGACGAGAGAATGGGTCTGTCATTTACAATTGCTGCTTATCCTCGCCAGCGCAGTCATTCTCGGGTCATTTTACTCTCTCAGATTCGAGACTTCCCCAATGTGGAGGTGCAGGCCCCATATTTATATCCCCTAGGAACAGGGTAACCCGGTTATAGCTCCAGGCACCGGGTTCCCTTCTCGTCGGCTCCTACTACTTGCAGGGTTAAGGTGGAGGTATTCGAACCCACCTGCACAGCCAGTCAGTTTGTCTTGGCGCCAAGCTCCTTGAGGACCACGACCAGAATTATTTTCTTTTGTAACTGAACTCTTACGGACATAGTCCTTATGTAACTTCCTCTCTGACGAGAGGATGGGTTTGTCTCTCTCATGAATAGGCTTCCCCCTTGTCAACTGTACATATCGCACATATAGCAAGTTATTGCAATTCTTTTTTGCGCACTATATACAAGTCTTCTGCCAGTCCACGCTTTGCAGAACAGACTATGTGTTATGGCCCAAAATTGAGATTGAAGAGGGTATGGTATTACCCAAAAGCTAGAGACTTGCGAAAAGAGTTTCGCAGCTATTGCCGTAAATTGTAAACACCGGGACTGGCAATTAGGTTAAGAATGTGACTGCACAGCAGGTCTCTGTAATCGCAGAGCAATAGCTTACCTCACTCGTTCACTGGATTTAATTGTAAGAGACTGCTTACGCAGCAATAAGATACAAGGGGTCCGCCCACAACCACCCATGAGAGCCAATGAGGAGGTTATTATGAGGATTGAGGACACTGAGGGGGAGTCACCTACCCTCTGTCGTCAACGCTGAATCAGCGAAAGAAAACGATAAATTAGGGAATTTCGGGGGATTTGAATCATGTTCTATCACAGAATATTCGGTTGTCAGCCGGAGGCTCTCGGCGACATGTATACCATAAGAGGGTGGATGACGGCAGTGATCTACTTGTGTATTGCAAGTAAGTCTCTTTGCTCATATACGCCATGCTGTTAAAGGTTGTTGTTAATACAAGTGTTATTGGGAGATAATGAGGCAGGATCCAGTGAACCAAGTGAGAGCCAGGGTAGCACAGGGTAGGGATGAACGGAGAGTGGCAGACGACGATAGGAGTGCAGTTTCAGGGCACCTCCCCTTCACAAACTAGGATGGTAGAATGAGTCAAGCGAGAAGTGTCATGTCAACAGATAAGAGCAGGCCTTTTTCTTAATGTATTTATTATTGTAAATAGACAGTGTACATATTGGAAAATGTACGCAGGGAGTTCTGATTCACCTGTTAGTAACCATCCCGACCTCAACCGAGCCCGAGCTTCCCTAGCCAAGACAGCCGACGGCAGCCGAGTGCAACGTAGATGTTAGCAAAAGAGTAATAACCGACGAAAGTAATTATAAGTCCTCACCCCCTCCCCCTGAGGTGTAACACTATGCATATCTTACTTATCTTATGATACAACGGCAGCTTAGTCACTTGAACGGTAGCAAACTTAACCGCCGCCAAGTGTAATTATATTTTCTGTGTCTAGCTTCGCCTTGTTCCACACTGCGAACATGTCCATTCTCATGATTTCGTGTGACATATGCTTATTACCTGCACATTTTGTTATATAATCGTATACATACAGACGGTCGAAAGCCGTGTGCAAATCGCGGACCGATATGCACCTTGGAAATTTCCAATGGTGCGGAGAACCTTGTTTTGCAGGCATTGCAATTCTAAAAGGTAGGTGTCTGCCGCTAATTCCCAGGCGGATGAAGCATAAATCATAACTGATTTAATCGGTGCTTTATGGAGGGTTGCTTTAATGCTGGCGCTTCAATAAGTGAACTGCTAAAGTCTTGCTTATAACATCTCGGCACGGACCGCGTAGAAAACGTCTCTTACATTATTGCTGTATTCTCTGGTAGCCGTGGAGACGTGCTTGTTTGATGAGGCGTTACTTAGCAGTGACTCTTGTGTGGTTGCTAGTTTCGCAGTCGTTGCCTAGCAGCGGGTCTACATGCCACAGTATTATTTTTCTTTCATGTACTTCTCCCATGTAGTCTCTTTCCTCCAAGGGTTCTCGACTAAATTATTGTGCTGATTTCTCCGGTTACAAGATATCTTGAATTTGGATGACCAGAATATTTCCTTGAAGCTGAAAGAAGATTTTGAGGGTTTGCTCAACTTCGTAAATAAACTGATGTCTGTGTAAACAGATATCTCAACCACGCATTCTCACTGACATAATGAATGAAGACATATACATTAGTCATCTAGATAGAAAGAATTAAATCCAAAGCAGTAGCAGGACTGGAGAAAAAATAAATTTTGAATTATCATCTTATTTATCACCTGATGATGGCCCCATGAGCCGAAACATGTAGCGACGCTGTACAGGCAAGTAAACTGAGATATGCACAGTGGAACGTGAGCGAATGATTTGGTGTTTGTGTTTGTTGTGTTTGACAGGCAAAAAGAAAACTCAGGTACATGTGAATTATCATGTTATATATAAAATAAACAGAATCTGAAAATTGTAATGCACATTTTTTTCTGTTTACAGATATGTTTCTGCTTCATGTCATAAACATCATATTATAATATTAACTGAAAATGTTCAGTGCAAAAGACCACGAAAATAAATATTGATAGCTATGCGAATCATAAGCTATGAACAGTTGAACACAACTTCGATTTTTTATGCCTAGTGATTGAAAATATTTGTTTGACCGAGTATACATAAAATATTCTACATTGAAGAATGCTGCCATAGGAAACCCAAGGAATAACGTGTTTAAAAATTATTAACACAACTGCAGTTATGTTATGAAACATCTACATATTACTTTCAGTATTAGTAATAGTATTTTGTTGCAATAACACAAGCAGTTTCATTTCTGAAGATTCAAATTCAGGAAAGAGAATACTGAGATATGCTCAGCCCCGTTTATGTTTAAGCGTTCCTTGCACAGTGTACAAACGTAACTCTTTAACAAGGAGGCAGAATCCGCATGTCCTACAATCCTCATGCTTCATATCTGAAATTATGCTATTTGAGATTTTCACATCTGTGAATATTAAAATTGTTCTTAATGTTACGATTCCATGAAATTTGGTAAATACGTTTCAACGTTACGGAGGGACTTCCTTCTACTCTGGAGAGGAAGTTAGCAGGTTCCTCCAAAACTCATGTATCTAGCTATGAAATTATCAGCCCTCATACCGCATTAGCCATTAACACTACACTCTGGAACAATTTGGCGGTCTCGAACAAATTTGTTACTCTACGGTCAACAGTGAACTAATTTAGCCTTCCCTGTTTGGAATCTCTACGTCTGTTCTACATAGACCTGATATTCGGAAGTTACTTATGCGCACTTTAAAAGATACCTTTATCGGTGATCTTTCCTTTGTGAAGTTCTATTTCATATTCGAGAACTAAGCTTCTAAAACCAACAAGAAGTTCTGGATAACTCGAGGCTTTTAATCTCTGAACTCTAGTATGCCAAGCTGATTTTTCTTAAAGCTGGATCGATGTTTTGTTTTCCGTACACAACCTGAAGAAATTCAATTTCCCCATACGAATTTTCCGTGGTTTTCTCGAACTTGATCTAAGGAGATCGAGTAGCTATGAAGTTTCGTTTTGTAGCTGTTGCTATTTTAGTATGGCCGTGTTCTGTTACGCTGTGAGTAGCACTTGTGGCAAACAAGGGAAATGACTTAAAGGAAAAGAATTTGTAATATTGTTTTAAAAAGGGAAGCTAAGAGTATTTTTTGCGAATGTTTTCCTGGAAAGAGTCTTATGAAGATAGACAAGTTTCTGGTAAAGGTGATAGCCCTTGTGTTCAACTTCCAATGACGTATTGAGCAGCAGCTAATTCGCTCGCCCCTCAGTCGCGTAAAGTGCACTTTCTGAAAAGTTCTGTTAGACTGAAACAATATGAAACAAGGCTAATAGATGCTGGTAATCATGCTAACCAGGTCGTAGTCCCTAGGTTGAATGCAGCTAACGAAAATTTTAACATAAAATATAGCTTTATGGTATGCATAATAATAGATACAATTCTGAAGAATGAGTTTGTTTCCTTATAATATCGTCACATTGTAGAGTGACTATAGAGGGGTTTGGACTGGGAATTGGATTTATTGAACTCTTACAGATCCGTAACTACAACTAATTATAGCCGTTTCACAAATTCACGCAATTTACAGTTCACTAGAGTACACACTAAATCTCCTTAATCTGTTGTTTTCACCAGTCGTTGCCTGGTAGCTACTTCCAACAGCAGACGTTCTCCTTACTTTGGATTCCCGAATCATCTCCGTACCTCAGCTAATAGCAGCAGCTCACAATGACTGAACTGCAGCAGTCCTCTGCTCACCAACCAACTCACTTCACTCCGTTGGACTCAATTCAACTACTCCACTAATTGTCCTACTTATAACATATAGGCTCGGGCAGCACAGAAAACACCATTCCTCTGTTGCTGTATCTAATGTTGCGTGCTAAGCCAACGTCGCGAACTGCGCAGGAAACACTGCTTTCTAGCCAGTTCATTGGCACATGTTAGGAATATGTTGCCTAGCAACGGACGTTGTTTACAGAGTCATGACTTAGCAACCGGTGTACATGCTAAAATATGTTGTTGCTCTTCATATGTATAGTTTGTAAAGAATGTTAACTACCTGAATAAGAATTTCTGAGAGACACGAAATGAAAGAGTGCGACATTTCTAAGCTTTATCCGGTGACAGACAGCACGCTGATGAAAAGTGCAATTCTCTTTTGTCTGAAAACTTGAAAAGAGAACAATTTGGAGATGTAGACACAGAAGGGATGATATTATTCACATGTATATTTAATAAGTGGTGTGCTGACTGGATTGAGCTGGCTTAGAATAGTGTCCAATCACAGGCTCATGTGAACAGAGTAAAGAATCTTTGGGTTTTATGAAACGCGCTGTAGTTCTTTACCAGTGTCAGTTTCTCAAGGAGAATTTCGCTTCTGGAATTACCTGGCTGACGGTTAAGGCGAAGTACACTCTTAACATGTCTTTACTCCCCATATTTGTGTGCTCTGGAATCCTGATTAAAGCAAACATTCGGAAGTTCTGCACCAGGAACTGAGAGCTTGGTGGCAAGAAAATAACGGAATCAGAGAGAGAATCGCGATGATTTTGAACTTAGTCAGTTAATCAAACAAAATTAATTAAAATTCGACTTCATTATGTAAGGCTCTCAAATAAAAGAGGAATATACCTACAATACTTCTCCAGAATCAGAGAAATAAGGTTGTAAATTCCTAAAAACTCTTCGTTGTCTCTCAGTCACGTCAGTACGAGTACTTTGAACAACATAAACGAAATGGATGTACGTAGGGCTAGTCGCGTCTGTCTGTTTTTAGTTTCTTGAGGTGGGGTGAGAATCAGTCCACCCAGAATTCCGTCCAGTAACTGGCCTATTGTACCAGCCCCGGATGATAGAAGATGGGTATGGAGCAGTCGGTAGAATGAGAATTGACATGGGAAACCAAAGTACTCGGAGAAAACCTGCCGCAGTGCCACTTTGTCCACCACAAATCCCACATTATTTGAACCGGGCTCAAACCCTGGCGGCCGCGGTGGGAAACCGGCAACTAACCACCTGAGCTATGACATGGTCCGTGTCTCTCTGTCTGTCAGTCCGCACGTTTCAACTTGAGAACCACTGGAATGAATGTGATGAAATTTGGCATTGACGTGATGCCATTGTAGGATACCCCAAGCTCGTGCTTCCTGATTTCCTAACATCAGCAGTACCGACATGACGGACGCATGAACTCTGAGCCACACTAGCACCGTTTTATGAAGGGTTCGAAATTACGCACAGCAATAGATTTTTAAAAGAATATGCAAAGTTCTAAAGTTCTTTTTTTTTTCGAATGATAAGGCAACAAAATGGCGGCTGCAGGGACCATATATATGTATATAATATACATATTTTATAATCATCATTAATACACTTAATAAAATTTCGAACAGTAACAAGCAGTTTGCCGGTCACGGTAACCGAGCAGCCTAAGGCATGCACTGTCTTTACTATCTCGGAAGCCAGGATCATGGGTTCGAATCCAACTCAGGGCATGGATTTGGTGTGTTTTTTTTTGTGTACAGGTAGAAGCCTTGCGACGAGGTGATCACCCGCCCAAGGAGCCCTACCGAATGTGAAAAATATAGTAGACCGAAGTGAAACGGAAGGTTTCATAGAGGTAGGCCATGGCTCAAACTTGAGCTGTAGCGCTAAAGGAAAAGAAAACAAGCAGTTTACACACTTAACAAACAAATTATTGCACTGCAAGAAACAAACAATTAACTGTCCTTGCTACTCGTTAAAGATACGTACTAAACAAGAAAGTTTGAAGCATCAACCACTTTTATATGACTTAGCGTTTTGGCGCCGTATGATGACAAGTCTGTAAATACCAGATTTATTGCTTTAGGAGCGTAACCGTATGTGGCTTTTTAGTTGCAAAACTGCCGTGGAAACAGACCGTTTTATGCATTTTAACTTATGCGATTTTCTTACAGCCACCAAGCAGAAGGAATTCAGCGAGAGGGAATGTTTATGTTATAGACACATGTATTCACAAAAATATAATTTTTCCTGTGGTTCTGTATGTGTGTGAAACTTGGTCTCTGACATTAAGGGAGAAACATATATTGAGGGTGTTTGAGAACGGGGTGTTGAGGAGAATATTTGGACCGAAGAGAGATGAAGTGACAGGAGACTGGAGAAAACTGCACAATGAGGAGCTTCATAACTTGTACTCTTCTCCAAGTAAATTGCAATGATCAAATCAAGGTGAATGAGGTGGGAAAGGCATGTAGTACGAATGGAGGAGACGAGGAATTTATATAGGATATTGGTGGGAAAGCCAGAAGGAAAGAGACTATTGGGAAGACCAAGGCGTAAGTGGGTGGGCAATATTAAAATGAATCTTAGAGAGATAGGATTAGATGGTGTGGATTGGATTGATCTGGCTCAGGATAGGGAACAGTGGAGGGCTCTTGTGAACACGGTAATGAACCTCCGGGTTCCATATAATATTGGGAAATTCTTGAGTAGCTGCAGAATTGGCGGCTTCTCAAGAAGGGCTCAGTAAGTAAGACATGTGTATTTGTCCTTCTAGTTGAGTTTGGCCAGTAGAATAGCGTTTGTGAAGAACAAATAAAATACAATTGTAGTTTATTCAGAATCCAAATTGTCTACATAGTTCTAACGACCAAGATCCCGTGCATTGAGCAGAGTGTTTGCTTCTCTTATGATAGTGAGCTTCAGAGGTGGTAGAAATACACACTTTCTGGAACAAAGACGGATACCACGTCTTCCCTTACCTCGTATGTACAGTAGATGTTCTGTGATATTTTAGCACTCTGTGGCCTCGCTGTCTTGTTTCTTAGACGTGAGTAGGAATTAGGTCAGTGCCAATTCTGTAAGCCTCGAAATAATTGAAGACTGATTAGCATGCGAACCGGCATATCGGCGTTTTATAAATTCCTGAGCACGTAATATGGAAAAGCAAAAAGTGTCATAAAAATGCGGGATGTTCTGAAATGTTGTATCTATGTTTTAGATAATAAAATATTTGAAAGTGTGTAGGAGTCTGTGTAGGATGTCATGGTTACTGTGATGTTAAATAAAACCAAATAGATCTCAGTAGTTGTGTGGAAATATAAAATTACTACTACAACATAAATTCAAAAGCAAATATTACTAAAATTCTAGACTAATATCTATTTTATGATATTATATCGGTGAAAATATTAAGAGTTACAGGTGGAAAAATTGAGAAAGAGTTGGATATTGGTAAAATCATAAAACCCATTAAATGAATTTGCTAGAACACTTGAAAAGTTCCCCTCGAGATTGAAATTCGTAGGTACTCTATCGCTGTAAATCGCAAGATGGAAGATAACATGGATATCCGATGAAGAGATGCAACAGTTTTAACCATTGTAATGCGAACAGCCAGGGGCGCGCGTTCGCGTAGTTGGTTAAGGCACTATGCTAGAAGCCGGAAGGTCGTGGGCTCGAATCCCAATGAAGTGGATATTTTTAATTGACCTAATCCTTCCAGCCCCATTATGGCCCTGTGGTCTACTCAGCCTCTAACAGAAATGAGTATCAAGAATCTTCCTGAGTGTAAAGGGCGGCCGGCGCATAGGGCTGAAACTGAAAACCTTATCGCAATCTCTGAGCCGGCTGTCTATAGAAAATGTGGGATCCTCGACGTCTCACAACCCTATGGGCCTTCACGGGCTGTTCTAAGGATAACTTTACTTTTGGCTTAATTTGAACAGCCCAAGAGTCGTGGGTTTTTTCTTACTGTTGTTCATCAGTATACCGTATTTACGCATGTATAGGCCGCGTGCGTGTATAGGCCGCAGCACAATTTTCAGACAGAAATTATAGAAAAAATAATTTTCTTGGAATATTATTTCAGGAGTATTACACCCTGTATTACTAATTATGAATATAATTTTTTTTAAATGAAGTGTGATTTCGAATATTTCGAATATAAGCCGCACCCCAGTTTTCCTCTTGAATTTTTGGCAAAAAATGTGCGGCCTATACATGCGTAAATACGGTAATTTAATTTCTTGGGGGGTGGTGGGACCGAGTCCACTTGGTACTTCGGCCATTATTTTTCCTACGCTGCTCATTTTAATGATAATGATGACAGGTCATCATAATCATCATTACCGTCCAACAGTCAGGGAGTTGGGCCCCTTGATTACCCTTTTCGGCCTTATTCGTCCGGTAATCTCTTCGGAGTTCTTGTAACTTCCATTAATTATAGGTATCTTTGCATTCTATCCACGCGTTGAACATAATTGATTGTACTGCATATTTCGAAATTTTGTCCAATATGAAGAATGTCGTCTTGTGGATGTGGCGCCATCTACATCTTGTGTGAACCGACGTTTCGGAAGGAAGTATCGCCTCCATCTTCAGGATAGAAAAATCCGCGAGCAAGGAACCAGGTGAGCAAGTGGCTGCATACTATAGCATACTACACAAGATGTAGACGGCGCCGTCTACATCCACAAAACGACATTCTTCATAGTCACCGCTGTGAAAACCTCAAATCTTACTTTGTCTAATATGGCTTCATTTTTTAATTCTTCTTCATTCCTCTAATATCAGTACGGGAGAAAATCTATATGCATATCCGGAAGCCCATCTGGAGGCGTAAAGATATTAATCTTATCATGATACTGTTCATCGACATGCAAATTAACTTGTCATGAGTAAACTTTCATTAAATGTGAGTCTCAGAAGAGAAGGTTGGATAGAACTTGAGACGGCCTTTTCTTCTAAATGTGAATCCAAGTGCCTGAATGCGTGTGAGTGTGAGAGTTCTAGCAGTGAACTGAATCGATTCCAGTCGTTTTCATCTGTGGGATATCGCTCTGTCAACTCTGGTTTGCACTGTTCAAGAATAACATTAAACACAGATTCGAAACCCAAGAGGCCGAGTTATACATGAAGAAATTTCCCACCAGAATGATAATGGCCCCAGGTATGAAAAAAGTTTCTGACGGGCTGGATTTCTTAGAACCCCTTTCTTTTAATAAGTTGCAATGCTGGTTTTACTAACTGTCCTTACTTTGGTTACGAGTACAGGAATAATTTCTCATTTGATCGAAAGTCTGAATTTCCCTACTAAAAGCTGAAGTTTGGAATTCCTTGTCTGTAATTACTTGTCATTTTTGTGTTTAAGCCCTTTAATAAACATGTTTGTATGCAAACGATTGGGCATAATCATGACTCTAGAAATAAAATCTACATTTCTACCAGCTAATAGCTGGCATTATTTTTATTTTGTTTGTTAATTATTTAATTAACAATGCTCTCAGTAGCTGACCCTGTGTAGGGTTCAGCGTAATTGGCATTATGTACACCAAAGTGTATACGTATGCGGTAACGAACCCATCTATATCACCGGCCTTGTCTAATTTAAATCACAGTTATTTTTAATTGATATATGTTTGCAGCGTTGCTGTGGTAGTGCTTAATGACTGGGAAGTCCAACAATTGTAGTAGCTATCAGAGTTAAGCGGATTCGTGTACATCGCATAGGTTGCAGCTACGTTAAAAGAGAATAATTGACAGTGGACTAGATCCCCGTTAATACGAAACAAGGCAGTTGTTTGTATAACAGTTCAAATCCCGCTGACAGTAACAATTCGCTTTGCTTTTCCGTTCGTTATCAACATTTCCTGTTTATGCAGAAACCATGGGAAACAAAGGATGATTACTGAACCCTTAATGTTGTACTGTTCTCTTGACACCCTTATCAGGTTACTGAACATTCAAACGAACCTTCGGGTTTCATATGAGGTGGGGAATTGTTTGATTGAGTCACTACTGGCTTCTCTAGGACTGCTACCTCGGCCATCCAGTTAGTCTCGCTTCTCCATTCATTCTTCTCGGTTGATCTTCAGACACAAAACGCGAGTGACACCGAATGAACGGAACCACAAGAAATTCTGTTACGCTGCATAATGCCACACCCCTCCCTGGATAGAACTGTATAGTACGAATGGGTGAAACTGAGAGGAAGGACTTGCACCGTGTCAATGGATATTGCTACGTATTTTAATTGTGTGTGACTGTTAGACGGGCTTTGGATTGGACGATTGGATTTACTGCACTTATACACTCAACTCACAAGTACAAATAATTATAACACCTCACAAAGAAACACACTAAACCTGCGCTACAATGATAACCGGTTAATGCTACATTTATTAATATTCAATCGACACAATTCAGATATAAACACACCATGCTTTTATAATCATCTTTATATCTGCTGTACCTCCCTGCACTGGTCAGTGTTTACGTATTGGGAGTGCGTTGTACAGGTCTGTAGTTTATGTAAGGATCTTCTGTTAGAAAATGTACTAATCAAACATTTAAAGATATTAAAATATTCAAATTTGAATTAAAATTGAGTTCTGTAAATGCTGTTTAGGGAAAAACTCGCTGTTTTCTGTGAGAAGAACAAGAAACACACAAACACACTCTGTGGACAGAAAGTAAAGTTTCTATGTATTTTAAGTTAACGATAAATATAGTAACTACTGGAATTTAACGGGTTAAACATACGCAGATATGCGAGCTTTATTTTGTCCTCTCATAATTTCCCTTACTTTTGGGGATGTTCTTTCCCACTTGAGAATGAATTTCAATGTGTTCACATCAGTGGAAGACGAGTCTGTATTATGAGATGACGTAATATTCTAGAATCCTAGTTTCTTGTGCTGTGCTCCTCAGAGGAGAACGATTCCCTTGATACATTAGACAACCGAGAAATCAAATTTCGACGAAATTATTAATAATAATAGATATTGTCAAATATTTTAAAATATTTTGGTCCTTTGTGCCCTGAGAATGTAGAATTGTAGAATACAATTCCACTGTGACGTTCATCCATGTTTTGCCCTTAACGAGAGTGAATTCGAACAGAAATATCTGCGTGTATCTTAATAATTTAAATTTAAATTTAAGTATCGGCCAGGAAGGGCATGTTAGCATCAAGCGATGCTGCTATGTAAATATATTCGTAAATTCATATTAAAATCAAGGGAACAACTCTTATATCTATTAAATGAAATATTGAGTGCTGAATTTGATGCTTTCATAAGCTATATATGCAAACCGCATGAAATGAAAGAATAATATAGAGATCATATATATCTGTTGGTCCTCGTGTCTTATCTCTGAAATTACTTAATGAATTTCGATGAAATCTTGTACTTTTGGGGGGAATACTGTTCTTCATATATGAAATCTCAACAAACAGCTGGAAATTAATGTCCTCAGTTGCTAGGCAACCGACTGTGCAAACACACACATATAAACACGTATCGATTTCTCCTACTACGACCATCTAATGCTCCAACAATGATTGAGATGTTATGTTTCCATCCTGCGGAATAGCTAGCGTTGCTGGGGTATGGTTATATTTCAAAAATGTAGTAGGACTTTAGGTTTGCACCCTGATGGTTATGAGGATATCCATCTTTTGGGATATAACGCCGCATATTCCGGTGTAAATCATCAGGTAACTTTCGCCGAAATATTTGGTGTTATATTCCAGAAGATTGATCTTTTCGTCCTTCAAATAGTTGTTTAAGATTTGTTCCTATATTTCCAGAAGGTCAACATTAACGCATGGCGCAATAGGAAACAGCCATGATATAGACGTATTTTGATATATTTCACTGTCATTATCTTCGACATAAAACGCTTGGCGTATTTCAATTTCTACGAATAAAACTTTCCCACTTGCTTGCCGAATTTTCGGGTTGTATTGATTCAGCAATTTGGGATTCTGTTTGCGAAAATTCTTTTCCCAGTGCTGTAACAATTTCCTTTGAAGTCTTCCTATCGTCCTCAGTTATTCTTCAATATGATCTTTACACTTGTGATCCGTCGTTTGTACCCTGCAGCAGCGCGCGAACATCTAATTTCTGAAGCCTCTCTTCTTCGTATTTCTGTTAGCTTTTCACGAAGTAAAATATTAGTTTTCTAATTTTGTTGAATAATACATAATATCATTATTATTATTATTATTATTATTATTATCCTTTCTCTCCACAAAATGGCATAACCATTGGAAATGTACTTATTTTTTTTTCTCACCTCTTAACGCCAACTTTAATTTTTCTTGGAATTATTTTTAATTTATTGCCATTATATAAACTGTCATATTTTGTATTTTGTTTTTTAATTACTTTTCTGTGTACTCGTGATAACTTTGTAATTGGCCTGTGTACTGTTAAGTTTGCACGTAAATAAACATGAATTGAATTGAATCGAATTATTATTTTTATTACACTTACACATTTTCCATTTTACCCTAGAATGTCTACCGAAGATGTACTATTTTGTTTTGGTCAGATCTAAATTGAGGTATGCTTCTCTTGCCTGGAACTCTGTAACACTTACTGACTCCAATAACCTTGAGCGCATCTACAAATTTGCAGCCCTTAGTAGAATTTTTCAAGATGTGGAATACCGTTATACCACTATACTGGAAAAAATAAATTTCGTGACACTGAGTAACAGATATCGTCACTTCGATACCTTGCTTTTAATAAATGTCTTTACTCACACTAAATATTGCCTCTCTGTCCTCGAAACAGTCGGTATTCGCGTTCCTATTCGGAACATACGTAATTTTTACCAAACTCAGTTGCTCTTTCTACTACATGTGTTTTTGCTGCAAATGCAGTTTTTAAATGTACAGATAATTTTAATGACTCATGCCTGAGTGTAAGAAAGTCTTAGATGAGTCTTTCCCCTGTTTTTTTTTATATTTCTTTGTTGTCTTTGTAAGATTTGAGGCTTTCACGGCGGTGACTATGAAGAAAGCAGTCTTCTGGNGTCTTTGTTCGTTTTGTCCTGTGTTGCCACATTATGTTGTTTGCGTTCGTGTTGACTCTGTAAATGACCATTGGCTGCTGTGCACAGCACGTAAATAAATACAGAATTGGACTGAATTATTACTATGATGTTGCTGCTGCTGTTGTTTTTGTGTACATTTAATAGTCCTTGTTGAAAGGGAAGGTATACCACAGAACGGAGTTGAAAGGAAACTGGCTTATAGCCCATGCAGTGCTACACAATGGACCAAACAATTACTTCTTGTGGCATTTCAGTCCTTGATTCAAGCGGATAGTGAGGCTACACCATCCAAATAGAGTGACATGAATGTGTTTCCTGATAGGCGTTAATTGCTCTCTGAAACAACAGAGGATGCAATTGCTCCTAATCTCAAAGGATTCTCTGATGCACTCTTGTGTTAATGTGTTGTATCTAAACTGCATTCAGTTTACGCATGCGTGGTGCTGCATGAATGTCTCTGTGTCTGCAGATACGTGCTGATAAAATTCTAATTTTACCTACTGTTTAGGATGTGTCTGGCAATGTGAAATTTCGTCTGTCACCCTAAGGATGTTTAAGGAGAGGGTACTTAGAATATTTGGACTGAAGAGAACGGAAGTAACAGACGCTATGGAAACTGGGTAAAGATCTTCATAATTTACAGTTTTTTCCTTTGGCACTACATCCCCAGTGGGCCTAGGCCTACCTCCATTAACTTCTCCGCTCACTTCGGTTTTTCTAAATCTTACACATTCGGTAGGATTCCTTGGGCGAGTGATCAGCTCGTCGCAAGGTCTCTACCTGTAGACAAACACAGAAAAACGCACACAAACATCCATGCCCTGAGTGGGATTCGAACCCACGATCTCGGCTTCCGAGCGAGTGAAGATAGTACATGCCTTAGACCTCTCGGCTACCGCGACCGGCTTTAATTTACAGTCACATTAGATGATTATGATGGTCGCAGAGACTACTGTAGGTTAATTTTATTTTAATGGACAAGTTAGCGAACTACTGCGAATTTAACGGTAGAATAGCAAATTGAATGCAGTACAACTAAAAATAATCTGAAACTTCTATTCCGTTATTGATCACTGTTTATGCATTTTTAAGTACTTAAAGATAAATCTAAAATTGTTTCGCTTTTCCAGGTTTCTTTCCCATTTTCGCCTTCTCTGGTGTGTTTCCGAAGCTAAAATATAGGTTCTGCAGTGTATAATTCTGTATATATTGGTCGCTATGTTATTGGTCCACAACACTTTAAAGTATAAAAAGAAGTGTTATAGAAAAAAATATACAAATTTTTATCAGATCATTGCGAATATATATTCTTTAATTGTTTGTAGATTATTTAAATCTTTAATGACTCGATGTATTCTACACAATATATAAGCTTTCGTTTCCTACCTCATAGGAAACGCATTATAGTACGTCTCTACAGAGGCCAGTCGGTTATTGCTGTTAAGGGAAACAACCGGTGTGTATTGTGAGAACCTTACGAAACACAATTGCACTTTGTGGGCAGAACGCAGGGTTTAGCATGTTAATGCTTTAAAGGGGTAACGATGCTGTCGCAACTCAGAACACGCAACGTCAAATGAATGAACGATACTGAACACTGAATTAGAAAGATTGCTCAAGGAGGCGATGTTGAAATTTTCCTGGAAAGACTGAGGAAAACACGAAAAGCCTGTCAGAAGAGTCATCTGTGCCGAGATTCGAACTAAGCATCTCGCGAATACAAGTCAGAAGTGTTACCGCTTGATTCAACATGCTGAATAGCCCAGGTTGAACTGTCTTGCTGTCTCACTCTGTACCTCCAAAACCGCGAGCTGTTGAACGAACAAATCGGTTCCTCTTGAAGAGACAACTCCGAGAAATTTGATGCTACCTGCATGAGTTCGAGTCCAAGCCAACTTTCTTCCCCTTACTTCGCCAATAGAAATACGTTGAGATCGTGACCAAAACTGGATCATTACTAAGATACAAGGACAAGGACTAAGCCAGACTGTCTTCTGCTGCAGTTGGGATAAGAGGGAACTGCGAACTGTCTCCTGCCGATCCTGGATATGGAACCCTGTTCATAATAGTGCCAGCACGTAAATGTGATGTGAAGGAGATCATGGAAAGAAGAGGGAAGAAGATGAAGGCTCTAAATGGATAAAGATAACGAAAAACGGAGACGAGGAAGCTTTTTATTTTGAGGGAGAGGAAGGGAATGGTGATAGAACGGACAAGAGATGGAAGAGAAATTCTAGAAAAAGAAGAGAAATTGTTACTCCCAAACCTATTCGAAGAGTAATCTTAGTAATCATCATGAAAAACAAAAGTGGTTTATGAAATGCTGGTGTATATATATATATAAATATATATATACTAGCATAAACAGATAAAGAAAATGTAAAGCTATCCCTAGAACAGGCCGTGAAGGCCAGGTTTGTGTGACGTCGAGGCTCCCATATTTTCACTAGACAGATGGTGGTAACTTTGTCAGCCCGCCCTTTACTCCCCAGGAAGATGCATATATATACTTATATACATACGCTAGCATATGTATTTATCATTTCATTCATTCCTTCATCAACTACAGCCCTTTGTTTGAACCTGTCCTCTTCTTCAGTTTCGTAATCTTTCTTACACAGATGGTAGGACTCCTTGGACGAGTGATCAGCTCGTTGCATGGCCGCTACCTACACACAGGACAACACAAACACAGAATAAACGCATACACAGACACCCATGCCTTGAATTTGATTCGAACCTACGATCCCAGCATTCGAGCCAGAAAAGACAGTTCATGCCTTGGACCGAGGAACCACTGTGATCGGCATGTATTTATCACGTGTATATATATATATACACGTGATAAATATATATATATTATAATAAATTAAAAATGTTATATCAGTATAGTTTTAAAGAAATCCGGATGTGAAATGGAAGCTTACGCGAATAGTACATGCAAAATAAAGTAGATATTATGGATACGGAAGGAAATCCATTATTAGTTTTCGTACAGTCTCAGAGCGACTCAGATGTCGGAGTCTTTGATGCTTTTTAGCTAAAAGATAAATGTTGTCAATAGGATCTGCTTTTATAAAAATTTTAAATTATTTCTTTAATCTTACCTGTACGATTATATTTTGATTAATTCCGTCCCTTTGAAGAACAATTTTTTTTACGTTATGGTCACTTTACCTCCGCTGTAACACAGTAGTTGGCCCACTCATTCCTACTGACATGTCAGTATATGATCATTGTTGTTTATACGTTATGATCACTTTACCTCCGCTGTAACACAATAGTGGGCCCACTCATTCCTACTGACATGTCAGTATATGATAATTGTTGTTTATACGTTATGATCACTTTACCTCCAATGTAACACAGTTATTGGCCCACTCATTCCTAGTGACATGTCAGTATATGATCATTATTTTGATTTGAAGACACTGAGCGTCTGAACAAATGATCATGTGTCTAATTAGTGTGGGGTGGAGGTTGAAAAGGAAACCTCCGACTTACGTAGCCTGAGGTCACCAGTGAACATGAGGCCTTCCCTAAATTGTCATGTATTTAGTGATATATCTTGAGTCGGTGCGGGATATTTTCTACCGTTATACAGATCTGGAGCTTGCAGCTACGAGACTTGTGCCCCAAGAGTGTGGAGGGAAGAGTCAAAGAGCTCATGACCCCACTTCGCGTCGTAGTCAGTTGTTCGTATGTATCGAAGTACGGAGTCCGCTATCTAGGTATTTCTTACATTCGAGAACTTCTTCAGTTACCTACAATTCGAGCCTTGTAGACACTGAATATTATTATTTATTACAGAAAAATGATTAATTTATATTAGTAATCTGTTCCCCAGCCGATCACGATAGCCGCGCGGTCTAAGACCTACACTGTCTTCACTCGCTCGGAAGCTGGAATCGTGGGTTCGAATCCCACTCAGGGCATGGATGTTTGGTGTTTATGTATGTGCGTTTTTCTGTGTTTGCTCACAGGTAGAGACTTTGCGACATACTGATCACCCGCCCAAAGGGTCCTACCGAATGTCTAAGATTTAGTAAACCGAAATTAAACGGACAGTTTCACAGAGGTAGGCAAAGGTCCGAATTGGGGCTGTAGCACCAAAGGTAAGAAGATATTCCTAAAAATGGTCATTTGGTCATAAACTGCTTTCAGCCGCTCAGATACTGAGGTCTTAGGTTCGAATCCCACTCGAGTCATGGGTGTTCATTTGCGTTTATTTAGTACACGTCTTTATGTCGTCCTGTGCAGGTAACGACCTTGCGATTAGCTGATCTCCTGCCTAAGGAGTCCTATCGACTGTCTATATGACTAGGAAACAGAGACCTAGTTTCATCATGAACTGTAGCGCCCCCAGTGTGTATTACTATGGAGATTGATGTATTAGCAATATATTGAATTTTAGTGAAGAAAGTTCCCAAACTCTCTGCAGGTGAGCAGACTTTTAAATATCAATTTCTCGTTACAATCTCATTATCCTTTGTAGAAGCTAACTCAAGAGAAGTGTGTAAGTCACTCTTGAATATTAAAACATGCACGAACTAGCAACTTAACAACAGCCACCGTTCGCATAACCATTTATTAAATTTCCAGTATGATTTTCTGCTTTACGTAGCAAAATATTGTTAGGACGTCACTAACTTCGAGAATCTTATATTATTATTATTATTATTAGTAGTAGTAGTAGTAGTAGTAGCCGTAGTATTACTAGTAGTAATAGTAGTAGAAGAAGAAGAAGAAATAGTGGCATAACTTTAAGCAAAAAAGGAAAGCGTGTCTGTGCCTAATTATTTAAGCACAACGTCATGAAGACATGTTGGGGAGAAGCTTCATTACTCTTGACCTCGGCACCAGATGGAGGTAAGTGATCAGCATCATGCTCCTGCCCCCTTTATCCCATGGGAAAGTGCCCGCGTTACCCATTGGGAAGGAGATGGGTCCCAAGGACGGTCTGGACTTTGTGGGGAAGAGAACAATCTTTCTCCTGTCGCAAATCGAACCACGGCCGTCCAGTCCGTAGCCCGTTACTATGCCGACTGAGCTATACCATCTCCTAGTAGGAGAAAGTAAATGATGATAATAAGCATAATTTTCTCCGCGCCATGAAGCCATATCGGGTAATAGAATTATAGTCCCGCGTATTTTTAACATCGACACTAGATGGAAGGATGTACTCAGTTTAACATTCCGACCGCTTTACACCAAGAGAAAGGCCTTCGATACCTAAAGGACTGGTGGCTGTGTAGACCTTAGAGCTGATGTAGACATGGTGGAAAAGAAAGAAAGAAAAACCGACAGCCTGCTGTGATTGGAACCCCCTACTATATTGACTGAGCTGTTCTGGTGCATTTAAGTGCAAGTTAAACTTAGAAAGGGCCGCGCCATAGCTCAAGCGGTTAGTTGCTGGCTTCCCACCGTGGCGACCCGGGTTCGATCCCGGGTCTCGTCAAGTGGGATTTGTGGTGGACAAAGTGGCGCTAGGGCGGGTTTTCTCCGAGTACTTCGGATCCCCCTGCCAATCTTCATTCCACAAAATTCTCCATCATCATAACCACCCTCACCTATCATCTGGGGCTGGTACAATAGGCCAGAAGTGGCCGCAATACAAGGGACTTAGTCCCACCCCACTAGCAATAAAAGAATTAATAAACTTAGAAACAAATTTCAGTTTTAACCTGTACCACAATTGCACAAGTGTCCGAAGTTTTATGCAGAATTTATCATAGACGAACGAATGTCAGTACGCTACTGGAAAACGTCAGAAATAGAACAGAATCTACTAAACGCAAGCAGAGATACAGCAGAAGACGCGCAGCATAATGGATGCCATGCTGCTGCATGAAGAATGTATAGATCTGAAATACGTCTGAAGTCTTTCTCGTACGTCTTTAGGCTAGGAACACACACAGCGACATCGGTCTACGACGTCCGTACTGTTCGGGTCGCACCAAGTAGTAGAATATAAAGTGTAATCTTAGATTTCATACGTGACGACATGCGACATCTACCGTACGACAGTCGGAGAGCAAGAAATGTATTTGGTCGCTCTAGTGTGAAAAGGAGTTCATGCGGCAAAAATAATCGTACGACATTTTTCCGTACGACCGATGTCGCTGTGTCAGGCATGCTTTAATTAGACTAACCGCATTACAGATGTGTAGAAGAAGTTGCCATTCAAGAGCGGCGTTTGTCGGAAGCTGTGAACATAAGGAACAATGACATTTATTCAAAGCTTCATTAGCTTCCAAGTGTCACGAATTATCATGTTTTGGTGCTACTTTATGTAATCACTTTGTTATAATATTAGCGTACCACTTTGAGTCGTATTGTTTGGAGACGGTTATATTCTATATCGTTTCTGATGCCTTGTTTGCACGAAATTGCATAAACTACTCACACAATGTGGAAATTATTCCTCTTCTGCAGCCTACATATATGACCTTCGAAACTTCTGAACTGGTTTTCATGAAATATGTAATTAGGAAGCCTACATTAAGGATTGTAAGGTAAGTTTAATTCTGGTTTGTATGGATATACTTTCTTACTTCCTTTTTTTATTGCTAGTGGGATGGGACTAAGTCCCTTGTACCGCGGCCACTTCTGGCCTATTGTCCCAATCCCGGATGATAGGTGAGGGTGATTGTGGAGCAATTTGTGGAATGAAGATTGTCAGGGGAAACCGAAGTACTCGGAGAAAACCTGCCCCAGCGCCGCTTTGTCCACCACAAATCCCACTTGGCCAGACCCGGGATCAAATCCGGGCTGCCGCTGTGGGAAGCCAGCGACTAACCACTTGAGCTATGGCGCGGCCTACTTACTTAGTTAATCCGTTCCTCTTATACCTTATGGTGTCGAGGTTGTTTTTTTTCATTTTGATCACTTTACAGACGATAGTACTCCTTGGACGAGTGATCAGCCCGTCGCAAGGTGTCTACCTAAACACAGAATAAACACATACACATACAAACATTCATGCCTTTTGTGGGATTCGAACACACGATTCCGGCTTCCGAGCGAACGAAGAGAGTACATGCCTCAGACCTCTCGGCTGCCGTGACTGGCTTTGTGGGCTTAACATGGTCTTAATAGATTGAGCTTTTTATGTTCACGATGTACATTTTCGCTTCTGACAGATATGGAACCCTCGACATTCTTGGACTAATTAATCATCATTTGGAACTAGTGACGTGAAAGTGTCCCAGTGTTGCATCGTTGCACTTCTGGGCACACGCTCCTGCAATTATCTCGTGGTATCACGCTCAGATCTTCATATCTTCAGAAAGTTTTCACGCCGATCCGGTCTCACAAATTTCCCCAGTCTTCTGATATTGGTTTTCTGAGTTGTGGCACCGTGTGATCTCGGAGATTGATACCAAAGTTTCGGAAGTATGTGCTACCTCCATCTTCAGGATAAACGTCGGCCTTGTAGATGGAGGCAACATGCTACTCCGAAACGTTAGTATATAATTATAACACCTGATGGCGTTACAACCCAGATGAAGAAAATATCAACACTTACCGGTGTGAAAACCTGAAAACCTCTGTTCCCAAATTCTTCGCCAAACTTAAATTTGTCTATGAGCCGTATAAGTTCGTGGGTCTAGTTCTTTCTTCTGTTGCAAAAACGACTGATTCATTTTATTCTATTTTTAAGATTCACAACTAAAATTTGGCCTTCCTTTTATTGATTTCGTCATCACAATTCTACCTTACAACACGCCATAGGACCGAGCAGGTTGGTATAGTAGTAACGACCTAGACCTACGTTCGGAAAGCAATAGGTTCGGTTCTAGATCAAGTCACCAGCTCCCGTAACTGGAGATTTCTGTCTCTACTCAGTTCCTCCAGGAGGGTACGCGGTAGCGCAGTGGATTCAGGCACTACGCCACAAAGCAGAAGGTCATAGATTTGATTTCCGATGAGGTAATTGGACTTTTCAATTGACCTAATCTTTCCAGCCGCACTATGGTTCTGGGGTCGACTCAACTTCTAACAGAAATCAGTACCAGGAATATTCCTGGGCGTGTAAAAGGCGGCCGGCGCCTAAGGCTGACGTCACCGCCATCTGTGAGCCGATTTGCTATGAAATGTTGGCGTCTCGACGTCTCACAACTCTATGGGCCTCCACAGCCTGTTACGAGTATAACTTTACCTGTTCCTCCATGCAAATTCTGGTATAGTAACTCGAATTGGCTGCAACCACTTCTTTCTAGGTCCTTTCTAATTCATCAGCCACCAGTTATCCTACTATATATAATCGGAGATCCTGATAGCGTTGTAAAATGGGGCACAGAGAAAAGGAACATGGGGTAGGCCTATACGTGGTTCTTTGCGTAAAATGTGCAGAAGTGGCCAACTTCAAGTAAACCCGGTCTCTGGTGCAACAGTGTGCAATGCTATAGTATATGATTGAACGCTCTCGGATTTTAAATGCAAATTGACTGACTCAGTTACAGGGAAAGGCGCTGAAGGAGTTCGGAAGGGTTGTCTCCATTGCTTGAGTTTGTGGTGTGAAAATTAACCAAACTCCTAACTGAATTTCCCTTTATGTCCTCGCGTAGTACTCGTTTAGTGGTGTGCGTATTAGTGTTACTAATTGAATTTAGAGTTACCCTTCTCCCCCTCTTCTAACCCCGAGCTAACGACGAAACACGACGCAAAGGAGTTTCATCGATGTTGAAGGATGGAACAGAAGAGATTACCAGTTCTCTTAACAGCGATGGCTCCTGCGCAGTACATTCTGTCATTTAAGGTAGAGGAATGCATAATTAAAGGACGTCAAGAAACAAACATTCAAGCTGGAATCCGCAGGGTGTAAATACAATTGCGATGCTATTACGTGGCTTTAAACTGTGATAAATAGTTTGAGTATATCCCCTTGAAGTGCGTAATTTTGCTTAAAATAAGTCCCCGTAATAAATATTTTAATCCGGTTGGAAATATTTGTAGTTATTAAATGTTTTCATATTATATTAAGAAAATCTACAGCTGTGAATGTTAGTGTAGTAGTTCCCATAATGAGTTTCATCTCAACCTGTCCCATAAACTGGCCACAGCTACAAGCAGTCAGGCGAATATATATGTGTGTGTGTGTTTTCTTTTTTTCATCAAAAACCCCCGACAAATTCTAACAAAGGTCCATAACTCAAGGATCTAGTTTTCATACTAATGGGCTTATTATTTGAATCTTGGCTCTTAAACCTTTGGTTGTTTTGCTTTTGGCGACTCGCTCTATGCAAACATTCCGTTTAGATGACATAAACCACAACTACTGCGCTGAGTCATAAAGAGTGCACTACACATTGCCTTTATTAACAATTAACCTGTACTGACATTCATAAAATGTTAACTTACTTAATCCATTCCTCTTATACCTCTAGGGTATCGAGGTTGTTTTTCATTTTGACCATTTTACAGATGGTAGGACTCCTTGGACGAATGATCAGCTTGTCGCAAGACCTCTACCTAAACACAGGACAACACAGAATAAACACATACCAAACATCCATGCCTTGTATGGGATTTGAACCCACGATCCCGGCTTCCGAGCTAGGGAAGGCAGTTCATGCCTTAGACCGCTCGGCTACCGTGACCGGCCCTGAAATATTAAAGTAGAGAAAAATAAAAAGGAAACCATATGAACAATTTTCTGAGTTTGGTGTATTTTTGCTTTCAGATGTGTCACAGGTCACATAGACTGTACGTCAGATTTTTGTCCTAGTTCGTCATCTCACTAGAGACGACTATGCTTCAAAAACCATATCGAATACAGATATGGACATACAGCATAAACCATTTTAGTTAATTCCGGGGTTCAAATGTGGTTATAAATCGCATTTCAATATGAGTGGATTCCAGTAAAACGTACAAAGAGGAAAAAATTCAATTATATCAGATTCTATGAAAGAATGTAAATTTGTTTTGCGTATATCGTATTTCCAATACTGCTCTCATATCAAAATCAGCGGTTCCATTCGTTGGCATAAATTGAGTATAGGATGTGTCACAAGCTATGCTGTGCTGAGTTCTAGCGTTGCATGGTCCTTCTGAAGTATTTAGTTAGGCCTACTTCTATGCTTATAGGAAATAGATTTTTCTACAAATAAAAAAGTTGCCAAATTTTCTAATACTTTCGTATTATTCGTTTCGATTTAGAAATGAGTAGTTTGAACTGAGCATTGCCATGTTTGTCTCGAACAGAGGCCCTACATAGATGAGATACTACGATGAGGCGACACTGATTCAGCCCCAAGCCAAGTAATGTGGGATTTGAAGTAGATAAAGTGGCATTGGAGCAGGTTCTATCAGAGTACTTCTGTTTCTCCTGCCAACTATCATGTCACGAAAGGCTCTATCTATCGATCTAATTATCTATCTATCTATATATCTGTCTGTCTGTCTATCTATCTACCTACCTACCTACCTACATATCTACCTACCTACCTACATATCTACCTACCTACCTACCTACCTGCCTGCCTAACCACCCATCAACCCACCCACCCAGAAAACAGAATTCTCTCTAACCATCGCGGGATAACTTCGACTCCTACAGATATCTGCCAATATAATGACAGAGGATAATCTGAAGCCGGAAATAGAGATAACTTGGAAAACATCTTGGAAAATGAAATACGTCTATATCTCAGGCAGTGGAAAGGGTCCAAACTAATGATGATGGAGTGGATCTCTCATTGTGACAAAGCTTTGAAGAATCATAAATTCTACACTTTCACAATATTGCTACGTAGCTTGAGACAGCCACACGCACACGTAGACGCATATAAAACTTAGTTTCACAGTTCTGTTGCCGTGGTACATCAGAGCAACTCATCCATCACCCTCACAGAAAGATACTGGTCCGTTTTAATTAAATACAGAACGACAGAATAATTTATGACGCTTTATCTCACGCAAAGAGCATAACACTTTCACGCACTGGTTCAATAATTTGTCATTGGCTGTGGTACTAAAACAGTTGAATGAAGTTTCAAATTTTGAAACATTTTCCCGCGTGGCTGCGAACAAGCGTGTTTGAAAGTAGTCCCCTAAGAACAAGAAATCCCCGGTCTTCCCTATTTATGTAAGATGAATGTGAGGCTTCTTCATCCTTTCAGTGTCCTCAAATCCCAATTTTCTCTTTATTTCTCGTCCTTCACCAGCACTGTAATAGTACACAATCTCCTTTAGATAGATCGTTACGGGACTGCCTAGATGGCAGGCGTAGTGTGACGTCACCAGCGGAACTGCGTCATCACACAATAGGAAGGAGTTGGTGGGGAGCGGGAGATGCAGTACCTCGCCAGTTTACCGCCGACAACGGACGTGTGAAGGTAGTTGAATGGTGGTATCTGATGAAAGCATGAGAACGCGGTGGCAATGTTGCGCCTCCACGGTGCTGGTGATTGTGTTATTGGTGTCTAACAAAGAGGCGACCGCCAGGAATCAAACTGTCGAACAGAGAATCCGCGATGACCCTGATCTGTCAGAGGTGAGACTAATTTCAAATAGTTAGAAATGCATTTTTCTGTGATAGTATTATAGTGTTTGTTGAATGTATCATATGTGTTGTTTTTATTTGATCGTTGGAGCTGTTATGAATGTTGGTGACCTTGTCTGTATTGGCATACTCAATTGTCCCGCCTAGTGGCTTGGGTCAGGTAAACGGCAGGTAGGAAAGATGGCTGTCAGGATTCCATGGAGGTTGCAAAGTAATGGATGTTGCTGTTCTGAGGTGAAGTCAGATTTTAACTTAGTAAAGGCAGTCGTAATTAACGCAGACTGCCAGCACTGTACATTCGATAAGTCAACGCTTCAGCCACACTATATTCACGACTTAATTTGGTATTAGCAATAAACAGCGATTCTTTTTTGTGACATCTTTCTGTCAAAATAAGTGGAAGATCAGAACATGTCAAGGACATCCGAAAAAAACATAGGTTGGCACTATTAATCCTTGTAACAGGAACATCGAAGAACTTATATCCATGATAATTATTATGATATTAGTAACAGAGGTGTGGTGTGTCTTCCTGGAGACAGGAGCCAAATGTTTACATGTTGTTGGATGAGCTTTGGCTATGAAATAGTTAACATGCCTTCTCTTGACCAGTTTAGAGTCCATTTCATTTTTCTTATTCTCCCTGTTGCGTTTAGTTTCGAACCAGTGTATAAATATCAGAACTTTTCAACGTATGTTCACTTCCGAAGGAACGTACTCAAACTGTTCGCGTCTGCATTTTCTCATTGGCAAAGATGTTTATGTAGATTATGAGGGACCATCCACTCATCGAATTAACATTTTGTGTCGACTCTTTTATCATAACTGTCGATACTTAAATAGTGATTTTTTTCTGTTGTCAAGCATAATTAGCATTGCTAATGTAGCAGTTTGGATATAATTTTATGGCAAAGATCTCGCCCCCACTTTTTCTTGGAGAGAGAAATTTCTCCTGAAGTTGTTCATTGTCCGGTTAAATCTGCCTACCGCATACGCTCTTTCCGGGTGGCTAAAGCGGCTGGGGTGTGAAGCTGACCACTCACCTCCAACTAGTGCCCAGGTCAAGAAAATGTGAATCTATACATCCACTCACACATACGCCTTCATGACGTAGTTCTTAATTAGTTATTTACAACTTTACGCGGTAGCGTAGTTGGTTGAGGCACTATGCTACAAGCCGGAAGGTCGCGGGTTCAAGTCCTGATGAGGTCATTGGATTTTTTTTTTCAATTGACCTAATCCATCCAGCCGCACTATGGCCCTGAGGTTGATTCAGCCTCTAACAGAATAGAGTACCAGAAATTAATTAAATAGTGTTCCTGGGGAGTAAAGCGCGGCTGGCGCGTAAGGCTGACAACCTTGTACAGAAAACGTGGGAGCCTCAACGTCTCACAACCCTGTGGGCCTTCACGGCCTGTTACAGGGATAGCTTTACCTTTACCGCATACGCGACGTTGCACTGGCTGGCTGTCACTTTTCAGGTAGTGGTATCATTTGGGCGAGGAGTGGGTGAAGCGTTTTGAACTAAACCCAGTTTTGCTCCAAAAATAAACTCTTTTTGTTTCTGACAGCATATGCCTGACTGCCCACAAAATGATGGAAACTAATTAGCTTTGAATTGAGCCAATCCGAAATGTGACTGTTTACCTCCATTCAGTGCCGGGGTTCAGAATGCATGCAGGGAGACGTTGCCACCGCCCCTATACGCTCTAGTGGTTCGTGGTTGCTTGACAAGATTTCGGCTTACTGGGCACTGCTATAGGCCTGTGGTTCTTGGATTCAGCATGGTAATTTAGGTACATGAGCCTGTGGTTGTTGGATTCAGGGTGGTAATTTAGGTACGTGGAAGGTAACGCAGTATCTCGCTTAATGTTATTGACTGTTAGATCCCTTTTGCTCTCGAAGTGAAGCAATGAAGCAACTTCAAACCGAGCTTGTATTCCCGAATTCTTTTCAGTTCTGATGTTCCTTGTAGGGGTGTTAGTGGGGAAACTTGACTTGCAGGATCGTCCATTTGCTCCAAGCGTAGTGGCTTTCGGGTAGTTAAAACAAACTTAGGTTTGTATCTTAAGATAGTCTTCATCTAGGAACCAGGAACAATACACTGTCAATAAACGCAATAGAAACAGCAGCAGTTGCACCAGAGACCTACAGATGATGAGATGTACCAATTTCTTCAGCCTCTTATTGGTAATAACTTGGGTTTTAACCGTCAAGATTTAATTTTAATTATTAAACTTAATTTCAAATTTAATTAACGTTTCTTTCAACAACAACAGTACAGTATACGAAGTGACAAGAACACAGAGTTGTACCTGATTATGGCCGTGCGTGGCCAGCATGTGTTGTACTGACTGAATACACAAGTTAATGTAATTTGATACCTTGGGGAAAACCATACAGCCATCTGAATATTAAATGAAAATTCCGAAAATAGGACCGCAATATAAGAATATACTTTAACGCAACAGGATGCTCAAATAAGATACTTTTTCTTAAGGTAAAATTTTTGACGTCGAATATAAACAGTTGCCATGATTTCTCAGAGTTCGAGGTACAAGGAAGAAGCATGAGAAAACATTTCTGTCGTACAATTTTTTTATTGTGAAAGTCAATTTATTTGCGTGCAAAGGAAGTGGTTTGGAAGTCGCTGAATTCCTTTTTCATCGGTTTTCGATCAGTCTTCCTGAACTTTTATTGCCCGAGAGTGGCATATAGCTTCTTCCCCCTGCCTCTTTACTCTCAAAACATCTCGCCCAAGTTTCGTTGCAGAAATTCGAAACTTTATGCTCCGTTCTTGTACGCCATGACTGTAGTATAATGTAATTTTATTAATCCTGTTAATCAACATACGTTACCTAAGATATACCAAAGAGAACATTGCTGAAAGAAAGGCTGTGAAACGTTATTCAGTAGAAAATAATAATGGTTATGTGTAATTTAGCAGAGATAGTTAACATGTACACACCAGTAGACACCAACACATGAAGTACAACTATTAATTACATGTAAAGGTGTCCCAGTGATTAGTTAATTAAACAATTAAGGATGACACCATGAAGATATAGAGAGTGGAGGTATAGCTCCACTGTTCTTGACCTCGGCATAAGATGGAAGTGATCGGTCAACTTCACGAGCTAGTCGCTTTAAGCCTGTCGTCCAGTGTATCGCTGTGCGACTGAGCGATCCCATCTTTTCTTGTCAAATTAACTTTTGTTTTCGTGATGCTTCAAACATTGGTTTCTAGAATAAACAGTATAAACAGAGTATGTTTTGAATTGCGCAATATTGTTTGTAACGTGAACTATTATTTTTTTATTGCTACTGGGGTGGGACCAAGTCCCTTGTACTGCGGCCACTTCTGGCCTATTGTACCAGCCCCAGATGATAGGTGAGGGTGATTGTGGAGCAATTGGTGGAATGAAGATTGGCAGGGGAAACCGAAGTACTCGGAGAAAACCTGCCCCAGCACCACTTTGTCCACCACAAATCCCACTTGACCAGACCCGGGATCGAACCCGGGCCGTCGCGGTGGGAAGCTTGAGCTATGGCGCGGCCCTAACGTGAACTAGCTGTACGTATTAAGTAGAAACCTGCCAGAAACAGAAAACGGTTTAGCCCCCATGGTGGTTCCCTTTATTAATAGGTTTTGTTGTATTTGGTTTCGACTCTTTACAAAATGAAATAACTGGTGAAACAGGTGCAGTAATTGGCACAAGTAGCGTTGGTAGGGTGACTCGTAGGGTATTACATTAGACTGTGCTGACTGCGGATGTGATGATACAGTGAGGAAAAATATGAGAGCCTGCAGTCGTGACATATTAACACAAATTCGGCCTGTCACTTGGAAACACTCGGGAGTAACTCGAAAGATGCCGTCCACAAATTGGTTTCTCCCAAATAATAAGCGTGGTTTTCACTTCTCGGTGACTCTGTTTATAGGTAAACCTCCTTTGCTTAATTAATTAAGCACTACGCCACGAAGATCTCGGCACTAGATGGAGGTAAGTGGTAGCTTCACGTCCCGGCCGATTTACCTTTGTGGAGAGAACCTCCGTACTCATTGGACAGGAGACTGAGTGGTCCCTAGAGCCAGTCCGAATACTTAGAGAAACATTTTGCCGCTGTCGAGAATCGAACCTCAACAATCCAGCCAATAACCCGTCGTTATGCTGAGCTATCCCGGCTCATGATAATTATAGTACCTACCTACCCCCCACCCACCCATCTACTACCTACCTACTACCTACCTACTTACTACCACTCGGCCCTCCAGCCCTGGGTGAGCCTTGGCCTCCTCTACAGCCAGTCTCCACAACCAGTGCGTGCTGCCATAGGAATGGACCCACGCATGATGACGCTGGTTGTTAGGTTTCTGAACAAAATTCTTTTTACAGGATGATGTTATTAGCCTCATGCTCAACTCCCAACCTGGAGGACCAGGGTATCTCTCTTAGTCTGGACTCTACCCATTGACCTTTCCGGCATGGGCGACCGTACCGGTAGTAAACTACCACCGGCGTAGCTCTCCAGGTCATAGTCACGCAAGCCCCACCACCACGACTAGGTGGAGACACCTTTGGGGGTGGCGGGGGGGTGGGGATAATTTATACTGTGCAAGAATATTTGGGGCCTCAGGAGGCATAAGTCACACGTCTCATAACCTCGTGATGAAGTTGCAGGGGCCTGTGTAAGCAGCCTGTTTATTCACAAATTAAGTAATTCACTGCGTCAGAGGCCTTCTTGAGAAGCTGATAGTCATCTAGGCAGTTAGAAATTCTTCGCCTTCTATGGAACCCGAAGGTCCAGTACCGTGTTCAGAAGTGGCCACAACTGGACCCAGACCACTGCTAGATGTTGAATTGATCGCCCTCCTGTTGAGTGGTTGGTATTGTCGACTTTGAAAACTGTTAACTCACTCACTAAGCGTCTGTAGTTGCATATTAGTCATCATTCCGTCATCAACAGCCGTCAGCGCTGAAACGACACATGCATACATAACACAAATATCGGTCGATTTGTACACCCATTGCTTGGTACTTTTCTCTCACAGTCTGTTCATTGCGGTTTGCACTCAGGCAACAAGAGTCGTACCTGTCCAGGCAGCTGCATAGAACAGACTTCTTCAGACGTTCATGTTCGCTAACTCGGTGAAGAAATTCCTCGCCATTTATGCAAACGGAAAGTTTGTTGCTATGTTCCATAGAGACCGCCACTGTATCCTACCCCGCGCTTGCTGAATCCGAACCACAATCTCACCGTATGTGAAGTGGTCTTCAGATAACGCATCTCTCATCTCCATGCCTCCTGTACCCTCCATTCTTATCATCTTCCTTGGTTTAGAGTATTATCAAGATCCCTCCTGTTACTTTATTTCTCTCTCTCTCTTGTAGACCACAATGTTTTGTCACCCTCACACTGTTCTACCCTTTAAGCGAGAGTGAAAATTTCATACGTATATAAAACAGGATTTATTATTGCATATTTTATTCGTTAGGATTTTAGATAGGAGCTAAAATTAAATGGTAATATTGTCCCTTTGCTTAATTAATTAAGCACTACGCCATTAAGACGTATGGGGAGTTAAGATATAGCTTCACCATTCTTGACCTCGGCACTAGATGGATGTGGGTGGTCAGCTTCACGTCCCGGCCGCTTTATATTCGGGGAAAGACTCCACAGTACCCATTGGATATGAGGCTGGATGGACCTCAGAGCACGCTGTGGGGAATAAAAAAATTCTTGCATTTGCTGAGAATCGAACTCCGGCCGTCGAGCCCGTAGCCCGTCGATAGATCGACTGAGCTATGCCGCCTATCTAGGCGTCCTGAAGATAAGAAGAAGCGCCTGAATTGGATGACAGCAAGCATTGAAGTTACGCAGATAACTGCATTTTCGGTTAAGCTGCCATAATGACAATGTTTCACGTCACTTATTTTTCGTCTTTACTCTGCAGCCTTAAATAATACAATGAAACTGGAAGGCCACGCAGTTGACCATCCATTCTGTAGGTTAACATCCTCTTGATGAGAAAGCATGATCATGTTAGGAATGTCTGTGGATCGTCACATTATGTGTTTTATTGATGTGTTTCACCGTCATTAATTTTGGCCCTCGGACTGCTGTTTACATAAGAAAAATGACGCACGAATATTGTGCGGTTTTCCATCTCTGTTGGAGGTTAATGGCCTACTTGATGGAAGTCGTGATAATGTTAACAGTGATGATGGATTGTGACGTGATGCTTTTATGTTGGTGTCAGTGCACTAGTTGTTACCGACTGTCGGTACACCGAACGAAGATTCAGTTGTAAAAACTACACTTAAAACTAACGTGACCTAGGTTTTGATCGTTATATATTCTCCGTACCACAAGTAACAGCTATACCGCCATGACTCAGTGTCTGGAGTCCCCATTTTTGTGTTAAGTGTTCGTTATAAAATCGGTTTGACACTCGAAGTGCAGAAACGCGCTTTTCGCATGTTCGTCGGCGCTGAGAAAACAAACCGTGAATCTTGAGAAACTTTTTATGCCCGCAGTTCTGTTTAACTAATACGATAACATCCACATAACTGGATATAGACAGATTATTAACATCAACTGATGGTCTGAGTGACCTTCGCTCAGATCAAGAAACGTAAGGCACAAAAAGTGTGATTAAGGGAAGATTTATGTGGCTAAATAACACCGTAGTGGAACTACATGAACCATGACATGCAGGTACCAGCGATTATGTCAGCACGGATGCATGACCAGGTGGTGACTCAATTATCAGTGAAAGACTGTGATCAAGACTGCATTCAGTAAATGACAGTGTGACAAAGCGCATGTTTACAATGCCTATAAGTAACTCCACAACAAGTCTCGCATATACAACAGAAACCGCATAAACATATACCACAACAAGCTTCATACACGCAGCAACCACCAATAAATACCACGACAACCGAATTACACAATACACACAACGCAAGTAGCAACAAGAAGCAGAGCTATAACCCCAATAGCGTCCTTGTGAGAAACAGAAGAAAGCAATAATAGCAACGAGAGTGACTATCACATATCCTGGCAGGAAGTCCTAAAACTAAAAGAGCACCAACACTGAAAAACAGTTAAGTCACAAGAAACAAGCAACAACCCAACTAAACCACTAACAGGCTTGAAGCTTTGCGACACGCAGAAATCGAGGGCATGTCTGGACACGAAAGAAAAGATCCAACACTACCACCAGTATTTGTTTCAAGAATCACAGACATGCAACGACTAACAGCTACAATTGAACAAGTAGTTCACAGTCTAGACTACACTTTGAAAATAATATACATTGATACAATAAAAATATTGACAACCAAATTTGATTGTAACAAAATAATATTAGACACTACAAGAAAGAGAAAGTCGACTTCCACACATACCAACCTCGGCAAGACGTGCTTACAGTGTGCATCAGAAAATCTACGTCACTCAATGTGGCAGAAATTAGTGAGAAAAGAAATTAAAAGAATGGGACACAAAATTAGAAACCTCTGGAACATTAGACACAGGTTCACTGGAAAGCCATTGACACTCTTCTTCTTAGATGTAGAACCAGCCGACAGCAACAATGATATATACCATATCGAATATCTACAAATCATTTTGACATCAGAAGAAAAATAATGAACCGCAATGCAAGAGATGCCAAGCGTCACTTCCATACCAGGGGAGTACTGCGAACACAGACCAGGATGCTTGGAAGTGTGGTAGATCGCATAGTACCGAGGCATCTATACTACCCGAGACAACGAAAGGTCAAATACATAGAGAATCAAAGTAAATCGAAACAAATCCATGCATACGTCATTCACCCTTCGCAATCAAACCTGTCCGACAGTGCAAATGGGCAGCTTTGCTCTTAAAATAAAACCCGAAGTGAACTACCTGGTTATGCCTCTTGATAGAATGCTCACATGGGCAAAGCACATCAAAGCCAAAAGAAACCAGCCGAACATAAAAGTGAAAAATAAATGCACTGGCTACTCGGAAGATTAACGCTGTCAATAGAAGGTAAATTACCGTTATACAAAGCAGTGCTCAGAGCCATCAGTGGCGACAGTCTCAAATTCCAACACTGAAATGCCCCCTGCGTTTCCAATCAAAGATCCCAGGTTTGTACTGAATGCATCTTGGTATGTACACAATGCCAGGATCCAAGATCTTCAAATGAACACAGTGGAAAGATAAATGAGAAAGTGGAGAGAAAAATGCTTAAACAAATTAGAAAATCGCTCAAATACACTAGCAGTGAATCTATTAGACACCAGTGAAAGTGTAAATAGATTGAAAGTACACTCAGTATTAAATCTACTGGACAGATTTGATTGAAGTAACTAGTAAGAGTATGAAAATGATAAGTGGACAGTAAAAGGGTGCAAGAGTTACGCCACTGGGCATAACACACTGACTCGTCTTTTCATAGAGCGCATTTGTTGCAGACACTATAGAGTGTGCATAATAAACGTGATAAAAGAACATCATTCTTTTCACTCCGCTCCAGCTGTATGTGACGTGGAGAGAAAACTTCATTTGTCCATTTTAAAGTACATTCTCGCATGTTGCGCGAAGATCTGTGATATAAAATCCTGTGTAGTGATATCCGTTTTGTTCTTAGGGAGTTCAGTGTGCAGAACAGATCTATGTTCACCTTTATGTCATTTCTTGGTAACTGAGCATCACTGGTCGCTACTCCACGCAGCAATACAATATATATTCTGTATTTATAAGACTTTCGTAATAAATATGTAGTTTAATTTTTTCGATACATTTTATTTTAAGAGAAATCTGGGCGAGGAATTGGCGCTTGACGAGTCGTGTGTTGGAAACGGAGATGACCTGGAATCAAGTGACGTGATGTTCCATCGAGTTCCATGAAAGTAACTCTTTTGTTTCTAAAGTTACGAATTGGGTGGGGTGGGGGGGAGACATGCAGGCCTCCCTGTCCCATGCCCTTTAACATACAAGCATACACACTGAAAGCCGCACGTGGGCGGAAATATTGTGTACTTCGCTTTTGAAGTATGGAAAAATTGGTTGAACAAGGCTGGATGTTCTGCTAAACTGCATTATCCTCTAAGTTCAGTCCGTAACACGTCCGTCTGAACTTAAAGATTATGAACAACCTGGAGTAGTTTCGAAAGCTGAGTGTAGAAACTTCAGTTATCGACAGAATGGTACGAGCTGAAGACACGGGTATCTGAGAACTCAGTGGCAGATATGAGAAGGTATTCGAGAAGTAACGGGCCTGATCAGGTACCTTCAGTCTGTTCGTCATCAGTGTCGACAGGGCAAGAAAACCTGTACCTCAAGTCAGTTAGAGTGCACGTAGTGGAATTTTAATTTTGTTGCTGGTCAGAATGATTGCATAATTGAACCTATTTAAACTCGTCATTGGCTCGACAATTGAGAGTTTCTGATGATTAATCATCCAGTCAGTTACAGACGTAGCTGTGTGTCCGTATTCGTTAAGTCCATCCTTTGGACTATATAGGCTTACTCGTACAATAGCCATATTCAATGTCGTGAGCCATTTTTGTCGTAGCATCGGCAACTTTAAAAAAAAGTCCCAAATTTTATTGATTTTGCTTGAAGCTAAACAAAAGTATTGAAAGCGATGTGGATAATTATTCAGCTGGCCAAGAGATAACCCAGCATTTTATGAGGACCATTGCAATGTTCAGTAGATCCCGCCAAAGGTCCGTATTCCGAGACGAATTCAGCCAAGTTTTTTTTTTCAGATAGGACATGCAGAAATAAGACCGAGTTTTAGCAATATTTATTGAAATTACTTGCTCTTCTCTTCATTACGAATATAGTTTGCACTTCTGGCGCGGTAGCGTAGTTGGTTGAGGCACTATGCTACAAGTCGGAGGGTCGTGGATTCGATTCCCGGTGAGGTCATTGGATTTTTCAGTTTACTTAATCCTTCCAGCCGCACTATGACCCTGGGGTCGACTCACCCTGTGACAGAAGTGAGTACCAGGAATCTTCCTGGGGGGTAAACAGCGGCCGGCGCGTAAGGCTGACAACCTTACTGCCATCTGTGAGCCGACTGTCTAAAGAAAATGTCGGAGTCTCGACGTCTCACGACCCTATGGGCCTCTATGGCCTGTTACAGGAATAGCTTTACCTTTATCTTCTGTTTGTCACCAAGTACAAGTACAGCTGAACATTTTATTTAACTTAGGTGATTAGGTGATCCTACAGTAACTACTTAGGTGATTTGTATATTCCAGGCATGTACATAAACCGATTTTATCGTCCTCTGGAAATCTGCCCCTACATCAGCCTATGCATCTAACTACGTCGTTTGAATTGCGCTTGTAAAAGTTTAGCGGAATTGCACTTTCTGCACTTCGACTGAAATGTGTTCATAACAGGCTCTTCGTACAAGTTTTCAAGGCCGAAGCGGTTGGTTTCAGCTTGCTGTGTGGAACGCGTTTAGAGTCATTATGCGTTGCAAGCAAATAACAAACAAAGTGTTCATATCAAGAATCGAACGCGACTCTAAATTAAGTAGAGCGAAGACGCCGTCATTGGTGACAGTTGCGGGTTTGAAACTGTATCGAGGTTACAGTATTTAAACTACGTCCATACATGAGGTTTTCCTTACTGAGTGAACTCATTTCCTCTTCCCCTAGCGCATTTATTAAGCGAAACCAAGTCACTGTGTCACTCATAGACTGGCTTCTTTGCTTAATGACACTGAACGGAGGTTATGGTTTTAACAGTGTGAAATCTGAGGTTATCACAGCGGTGATTATGAAGAGTGCAAACTTCTTGGTTGTAACGCTGTGTAGTTCTGAAATCATAATCACTACACACACAAAAAAAGCAACAAAGTAACAAATCCAACAGCGTGAACAAATCTACAAGTCACTCTGACATTTGTAACATGCATATAACACTGACCGCCTCTGTGGTCTAGTCAGAGTTCCTGGCTACAGATCCAGAGGTCCTGGATGCGATTCCCGGCGCTGTCAGATTTTCTGAGAATTAATGGGTCTGGAACGGGATCCACTCAGTCTCGTGAGGATAATTGAGGAGCTATTTCAAGGAAATAGCGGCTCAGGTGTAGAAAACGGAGATTAACGGCAGTGGGGATCCGTTGCGCTGACCAAGTGACACCCTCTATCCGCAGAAGTTGGCACTGACTTCGCTGACAAGCGGCGTCGCTCGGTCGGTATAGTTCGTTTGCAGACTACAGGCCACGGGGTTTGTTTTTGTTTATATAATAACACGACATCGACATCTACGCGAACTGCGCAAAGAACACAAAATACCCACGCCGCGAGGAAGGGATGCAGCACAACAAGATCCAACATCAGCAAATTTACTTTGAGAGAAATTATCTCAGTAAATAGCTGGTGGGCCGGTCACCGTAACCGAGCGGTCTAAGGAATGCACTGTCTTCGCTCGCTCGGAAACCGGGATCGTGGGTTCGAATCCCACTCAGGGCATGGATGTTTGTGTACGTTTTTCTGTGTTTGTGTACAGGTAGAGGCCATGCGACGAGCTGATCACCCGCCCAAGGAGTCCTACCGTATGTGTAAGATCTAGAAAAACCGAAGTGAACGGAGTTCATGGAGGTAGGCCTAGGCCCACTGGGGCTGTAGTGCGAAGGAAAAAAAATAGCTGGTGACTGCAATGCAGAATAACATTTAAGAAATTTTGTCTCGAAGTTTTAATTATGATTTAAATATATTTTAATTAATAACCAACATCGCGCTCACACTCGATATACGTGTATAATTTTAACACGAAGTGGAACAGTTTTGGCAAAACAGGCATACGCCTGATGATGACCGTAAATAGCCGAATCATATAGTAATAGAGAAGTAGGACAATGAGACGGAAATACATTAATGCAACAGAATGCTCAAATACAATACAGGGTGTCTGGATGAAAGGTATCCAAAACAAAATAATTATAATCTCAGAAATATTTAATATACACATTTATGGGTCACACCAATACAAAGGGAAACTATCAGAGTTTTTTTTTTCTGAGAATATAACTTCTTAATAAATGTCAGTGCGGCTCCCTTGGTGGCATGATAAATAGCCGGATGCTATTCGACCTCGTTTTGCGTTGCTAGAAGCATGTTTGGTTTTACTATAGCCACAGCGTCCCTTATGCGGGCTTTCAGGTGTTGAAGGTCGTTGATCTTAACCTGGTAGACAATGTTCTTCACATAACCCTACAAGGAAAAGTCCAGTGGGGTTAAATCTGGCGCCCTAGGATGCCAAGCGATTAATCCATCTCTGCCGATCCATCTCCCAGCCATCTCTGTGTCCAGGTGAGTCCTAACGTGGTGGCAGAAATATGGCGGCGCATGCGCATAAGACTTTCCGATGACAAACTGGATACGTGTATGACAGTTTCCGAGATATAAATTTGTTATTTTGGATACCTTTCATTTGGACACGCGGTATTTTATGTCGGAGTTAATAATGTTTCCTGTGCTCAGTCCATTACTCATATCTGTCGTCACAGTTTAATACCTGAAAGTGAATTCTGCCTAGAAATGTAAGCTATAGTCTCAGTGAGCAAAATCTCTTGGGAGATTGTGCGGAAACCCTAATGGAAGCCAAAAGGTAATTAGGCTTGTGAAAGTCTATCCTATAGTCTGATTTACGAAAGTTCGTGACATCAGTATAGAAGGACCTGGGTTAGCTCAGTCGTACAGTGACGGGCTGGACGGCTGGGTTCCTATTCTCGGCAGGGGTAATAGATTTTCTCCTCTCCAGAGCCCCCAGCGGCTCTGCGGCTCACCCAGCCTCCTGTCCGATGGGGACCGGAGCCTCTTTCCCCAGGAGCAAGACGGCCGAGGCTTGAAGCTGACCAGTAACCTCCATCTAGTGCCGAGGTCAAGAATGGTGCACCTATACGCTCCCAGTTAATTGAGAATAGGGACATCTTTACCTTAGCTTTCTGCTGATGTGGAAGTTGCACAGATGTGTTCCATAGCTCTTTTTTCTATAAATGAGTAAAATTTAAGGCAGGTCACTTAAACACTACATCACATTTTCATATTGTGGCGTATCTACCCAGTGCTAAGCAACGGGTCGATGAACACAATCCTGCATCAAGGAATACGCAGGCAACAATCGGATAACTTCTGTTGCTATGCAACGCGCAGTAAATACAGCAATAGAGGAAGAGATGTTTTCTGTGTGGTTCGCATATATCCATTGCTGGGCAATGGTATCGCCTAGAGACTGTGTAAGTGGTGGTGTAGAACCGATTCAGATCAGAATGATTAGGAGAAGGGAGCGAGTTTTAGGCAGTCATTTATTTGAGTTCCTGTAATTGATTGTAATTAACAGTGGTTGTACAAGAAGGTGTCAGTAAATCCAGTCATCCAATCCAGAACACGATATTATTAGTCACGGAGCCATAAATACATGAAAGTATCTTATACGTGGAGAGGAACTACTTGGGAGTCCTGGGTGCAGACTGAAGGATAATGTTAAAACAGATGTTTACAAAATTATGAGAGGGTTAATCAGAGTTATGGCTTAGGCGGGCGGTCGGTCAAATGATTGTCGGATTCCATAAGAACGTGGGTATTTCTTGAACATCCGAGCAGTTACGAGATTCTCAAGAAGTGCTCCGCGCCATGTTGCTAATCAACTAATTATGCGGCATGATTACCGCCCATCATGTGTCAGTTTACAGGCGTTACATGCTTGTCATGTTCTGTTAGTGGTTTCGTTATGATACTATGCAAGCCCTTATGCGTTGATTCCCGCGTTTCTAGAGTACTCTGTTACGCGAGCGGCTGGAACTTGTTTTCCCACGTCACAAAGGTGCTACTAATTACGGCGTTTTGAGTACTGTTCGGAAGAGCACGGTCGGAATTTCACGACGACCTTCATTTAGACTCATCTGTGGTGCGACATTGGAAGGTGAAAGGTCATCCACTCAGAGGCTACACAGCTATGTTCAGTGTTCCATGCGGTGCGTATGCTCCCAACTGATCATCTACATGCATCACAGTCTTCCTTGAGAAGCTGATAGTATCTCATCTGGTGGAAGGATTCTGTACCTCGTAGAGAGAACGAAGGTTCATTACAGTGTTCACAAAAACTTGACGTTCGATCCGATCAGGAACTATATGAATTCAGTCCATACTTATACCCCGTTTACTTAATATCTATTTTAATAATATCCTCCAGTTTATTTGTAGGTCTCTCAAGTGATCTTGTCCCTTCGGATTTTTCTGTTAAAACTGTGTATGCATTTCTTGTTTCCCTCTGTTTGCACGTTTGAACAATACGAACCAAATTATTTGGAGTTACCCTTTTCAGTATAGTGAGCCTGGACAGCGCAATCGGTATACAGGCTACAGGCTGGACGACCAAGGGATCGTAGTTCGAGACCCGGTAGGGTTAATTTTTTCTTCTGCACGTCGTCTAGACCAGCTCTGAGGTCCACACAACCTCCTATCCAATAGGTACTGGGGACTCTTCCCCCGGGGGTAAAACGGCTGGGGCGTAAAGCTGACCCCCAACTAGTTCCGAGATCAAGAAAATGTGCATCTATACATCCACTCCCCCATACTCCTTTATGGCGTAGTGCTTAGCTAAGCACAGTGTCAACTATACCTTGCCTATACTTTTCAGTATAGGTCCACGACACCAAATTTCGTGAAAATTCTATTGTTTCGGTTATCAAAGTGACGGGCAGACATACAGGCGTGGCATCTCCTTGTACATCTGAAGAGAATAGGAGTTACTGGTTATTTCCAGTAGATCTTGAATATTCATGAATGTTTGGCTTACCACTGAAACACAATAAAAAGAAGTGATGCAGTTTAGTCGAAAGAGCAGCCATCTGCAGACACTTCTGAATTATTCTGAATTATGGATGACAGTTACGGCAACTTCATGATGTAGATATAAATTCTGTTAGTACTAGAGCCAGCCTGTGAAACGGTTATAGAGTATAGGCTTATATCTAGACATCTTGTAGGAAAATTGAAATGTTCAACTGTTCCGCCATGAAAGAGGATGAACACAGACAGCTGAAGTTTATTGAAACAAGTACAGTCCCTGCCAATGAAACTGACACTACACCGATGTTAGTCACTTCTCATGTTAAGTAAATGTTTGCAAACTTGTTGGTTTTTATCTTCTTAGTTTCTAGGCATGGGGTTGGAGTTCGAGCCTCGGTGGTGGCAACATTTTTCTCATTTCCACGTTGTCATCAGATCGGTTTTGGGGTCCACTTAACATGCTCTCCGATGGGTACCATGGGTTCTTTCCTCGGGTGTAAAGCGGCCGGGGCGTGAAGCTGACTACTCATCTCCAACCAGTTCCGAGGTCATGAATACGTGGATCTATACGTTCACTCCCCCATACGTCTTTATAGCTTAGTGCTTAATTAGTTAAGAGCAGGAACAGCTTTACTTTTTAACATATTCTGGACCTTTATAACACGCTGATAGTTGCCTTCATAATCCTACATTAGCATGAGTTATCTTGTAAAGGAGAAACACCGAGGTAGTGAAATGAACGGAAAGACGATCGTCTTTTTGCAAACTCCGTTCATAATTGCCTTGAATATGAGGAGGTCATTTCGGCAGTTCGGTAACCTTGAATTCAACCAGCCTCTTGACTAATAACACTACAAGCAGTTGGAACCAAAACCTAAAATTAAGAGCAGGAACTGTAATTATTTGATCCATTTTGTCATTTTCTTTTTAACCAGGGATGGCGAAACTAATGCCCTAGGGCTGGATATAGGGAATTCTCATTTGCGCACAGAGAAATGTTGCGAATAAGAAGCCTTTAAGACTTTTCGTGTGTCAGGCGTCGTTAAATTAAACCCCGATTTACCTACAAGTGACATTTGGACTTCCTGTGTATGTTTACGTGCTTCGTTCAGGCGAGTTTAATTAACATCTGATCTTGGTTAACAGACCCACTGAGATGCTTACGTCTTTTTTTTTTCCTTAGTACTACAGCCCCAGTGGGCCTAGGCCTACCTCCATGAACTTCTCCGTTCACTTCGGTTTTTCTAGATCTTACACATACGGTAGGACTCCTTGGGCGGGTGATCAGCTCGTCGCAAGGCGCTTACGTCTTACACCCAATAATACTATGCATTCGTGAGACCTCTTAAAGACAACGCAAATTGTAACGTATTTAAGGTCAAATCTAAATTTACATAATTCTGAATTGTTAAAATATAGATGGCTCAGTAGTCAGTTAACATAAAACTTTCCACAAACGGAAATGTTCAGATTTAAAACTTCCAGTCAATTTGCACAACGGTATCATAGCGTTGTCAGTTGTGAATTTGAACTTTGAAGGTCTCATGTCGAACAGTTTTTGTAAATTCCGTAAGTAATAGAGAAATTTCTGACTTATTTTAATGCCCATTTAATTAACCAGCTGACTGATTTTGGGCCATTCTGTAGTGACATAGGACAGATGATGTTAACCTGTAGGCTACAGTGTGTTGTCTCAGGGTGTGCTAGATATGATAACAGCAGGGAATTCTTTGTGAGAAACGTGAGAAGTGCCTACAAAATTTTCATCGTTAACTGTGAAGAGAATAGACCACTTGGGAGACGTATACATAGATCGAAGGATACGCAACTTCGTTCCACTGTTGCGTAACTTGGCAACCGACCGTTTATATCTCGTTCCACATCCCGTTGCCCAACAACGGCTTGACATGTCACAATATGTATTCGAAAAAAGTAGAATATGCGGCTGTGCACTGGATTCGTCTGGTTTAGAAATAAGAACCAGTGGTGGACTTTTGTTGTCACGGTAATGAAGCTTCGGATCCGAAGGAAAAAGGGTGATTTCTTGACCACGTGAGCGAACATTAACTTCTGCAGAAGTAAATCTGCTCCTTGGAGTGTGATTGTTATTCCTACTTCAGTACTCTTGTGTGGTAGTCACTGGTAGGGACGGCGTAGCTCAGTCGGTATAGCGACTAGGCTTCGGGCTGGACGACCGGGATTCGATTACTCGTTGGGGCAAGAGATTTTTCTCTGCTCCACATCCTTCAGACCATCTTTATTGCCAGCCCAGTCTCCTATCCAATTAATATGGGGGTTCTATCCCTGGGGATGAAGCGGCAGGGGCGTGAAGCTGACCACTCACCTCCATTTTGTTCCAGAGTTAAAATTGGTGGAACTATGTACCTAGATTCCCCCAAATGCCTTTACGGCATGGTGTTTAATTATGTGGTTGTACAGGGATAATTTTCCCTTTTTAGTAGTCAGTGGATACGAGAAAGTTGATAGCCGTTTGTTAAACAGGTGTGTGTTTTCGAAACACAGTTTGCTTACGATTAATAAGGAGTAAATAGGGCCCGTCACTTGCCACTGGTCCAACAATTATCCGCATAGCGGAGAGCTGACACGCAGGGAAGGCCGACCACCAGCTGCATTTGAAGTCTGTAAGGTAACGCGGCTTCAGCTTCTGTGCAGCACGTCCAGAGAACTTTCCATACCATCGCAGCGCCCAGCTGAAACGCGAAGCGACCTGCATGTGAAATATACACGTACAGTATCGCCCAGAACTCAGTTAACTGGTTACTACATATGCACTAAAATACATTAGAAATTTCTTTATTACTTGTTTAATTTACAGGCCTTGCCGTAGCTCAGGCGGTTATTCGCCTACTTCCCACCCCGGTGGCCCGGGTTCGAGCACGGGTCTGGTAATGTGAGATTTGTGGTGGACAAAGTGGCACTGGGGCAAGTTTTCTCCGAGTACTTCGGTTTCCCCTGCAAATTCTCATTCCACCGATTGCTCCTCAATCATCATCATCATCTGGAGCTGGTACAATAAGCCAAGTAGTGGCCTCAGTACCGAGTGGACTCACTCTCACCCCATGAGAAAATAAAGACATCTTAATCTACAAAAAATTTTTCGAAATGAGATCCTCCTTGCTTAGTGCACGGCTCACAACGCTGCGATAAAGTTCTGTAGATTGATTGGCAGTTTAAAATAAGAACATTTCCTTTAATACGAGAAAATACCAGTATTTTAGATTAACTGACTTCTGGGCCACTCTGTATAAGCAACGAACTGAATACAGATCAAGCCTATGAAAAGGAAACAGATTTAACGTAGAAGCTGTACAAAAAAGTAAGGCATTGTTTTGTTTGCGCAGAGTACAGCAGTTTTAATGCAACTCGCTGCATTACCGACTCGAGCGCTGAAGGTGTTCCTTGTTTTCCACACGTGTCGTGTTCTAGACATACCTCATCGCCTCTAATGGAGTTCCTTTTAGAAAAGGGGTGGGATAGGTTATCCCCTCGTCTTTTAGATGATCAATAATGAGACACACATGGTGTACTATTAATGTATCAGTGGCATAAAGACGAGAAAGGACGCGAGTTTAGTTCCGTGTTGAATCTTTTTCTCTCGACACCGTTTCTCCACCGAAAGCGCGTAAGATCAGTGTGCGAGAGTAAAGTAGAGGTAAAAAAGGTAAAATTGTCCCGGTACTTAATTAAATAAGCATTACGCCATGAAGGCTTACGGGGAGTGGATGTATAGATCCACGTTTTCTTGACCTCGGCACTATTTGGAGGTGAGGGGACAGCAGCACGCTCCCGCCGCTTTACCCCTGGGGAAGGAGCCCCCGGTACTGATTGGATAGGAGAGGCTGGGTGGGCCCCAGAGCCGTTCTCGACGACACGGAGAAGTGAATATTCTTGTCTCCACCGGTACTCGAACTCTGACCCCATGGTCGTCTAACCCGTAGCAAGTCGCTATAGCGATTACGCTATTCCGGCTCTTGAAGACGTCTTAAGAGACCTAAAGGTATTCTGTATTATTGACATGGGTCTCAAAGCAACAGGAAATGGAAGTGTTGACTGTGTTGAATTGGCTCAGGACATGTTCCAGAGGCAGGCTGTTCTGAGAACCGTAATGGATCTTCGGGCTCCATTCAATAAGGAATGCGTTTTACAGCCTGTCCAGTGTTTAGCTAATTAGTGGAAAATATCATTGTGCGAGGGCTCTTAGCTTGTATAGGATTCATTTACATCTGAATGGTCGAATCTGTATCTCGTCTGGAATAAAATGGATAACCCCTACCACCATCTACATCTGAATTCCTGCCTTCACCCTTGCCAGGTTGGCAGAAACCAGACGACGAAAGACCATATATGCAACCATGAACTACAACACAGCAACGGAACCTGCCTTCAGTTTTGTACCGATTAAAAACCTTTATTCAGGGCTGCGCTTTAATAAAGGGGCAAGTGTATGACTTTTTATTTTCAATAGCTCTTCCAGCCCATTCAGGGCCCTCCACTCTTATTCAGTTCCGTAATCATTTTTCAACACAGAGAAAACTAACTATATGTTGCTGTCTCGTCACCAAAATGCAGAGCAAAATCATGACATAAAGATAGGAAACAGATGTTTTGAAAATGTGGCGCAGTTCAGATATTTGGGAACAACGATAACAGATCGAAACCTGATTCAGGAGGAAGTTAAGAGGAGAATTAACTCGGGTAATGCTTGCTACCATTCAGTCCAGAACCTTTGTCTTCTCGTCTGTTGTCCAAAAACACAAAAATTAGAATGCACAAAACTATAATTTTGCCTGTGGTTCTGTGTGGATGTGAAACTTGGTCTCTGACATTAAGGGAGAAACATAGATTGAGAGTGTTTGAGAACAGAGTGTTGAGAATATTTTAACCGAAGAGAGATGAAGTGACAGGAGGGTGGAGAAAACTGCATAATAACTTGTATTCTTCTCTAAGTATAATTAGAATGATCAAGTCAAGTCAAGGAGGATGAGGTGGGCAGGGCATGTAGCACGAATGGGGGAGACGAGGAATGCGTATAGGATATCGGTGGGAAAGCCAGAAGGAAGAAGACCACTGGGAAGACCAAGACGTAGGTGGGCGGACAATAATAAAATGGATCTTCGAGAAATAGGATGGGATGGTATGGATTGGATTGATCTGGCTCTGGATAGGGACCAGTGGAGGGCTCTTGTGAGCACGGTAATGAACCTTCGGGTTTCATAAAATGCTGGTAAATTCTTGAGTAGCTGCAGAATTGCCTCCTCCAGAAGGGCTCAGCTCCATGAGTAAATAAGTAAATAATTTTCCACAGACAGTAGGACTCCTTGGACGAGTGATCAGCTACCTAAACACAGGACAAAACAAACACCAAACATCCGTGCTTTAAGTGGGGTTCGAACCCACTATCCCGGCGAGTCTTAGAACGCCCAGCCACTGTGACCGGCAGTGTGGGACAGTACGATGGGAAGCAGCAGTTTGTGTCCGTCTTGTTGCTTCCTCGTGAATACTTAAATTACTCATTACGAACATTCCAACTCAAAATATATTCCCCTCTATCGGATAATGACTAGAATATTTATACTTAGAAATGAATACTCGGCGGTTGAAATGCGTTTTGAAACAGAAGTTTTACAAGTCTGTTTTATATTGTACTAATTTATTTAAAGCTGTGAATTTTCGCAGAAAGTGATGAAGTTTTTATTCTCAAATGGTTTGTGATACCCGGCAAGTGTGCATTTTCGTATTACTCGTAATGCATAATAAATACTCGCGCGTCACTGCTACGTCAGCATGGTTACGAGTTCAGTAGACGTTCACGACCCAAGGACGAGTACGCCATGCGTTATGAGAATCATTCCTGCTGTCTGTCAGACTGTCACTTCATTCTCCTACCTTCATCAGCGCGCGACTGGTTGAGAGCTGTACTGCTTAGAACAGTGAACTTTTCTGCCATGCTGATACTTCATACGGAATCCTCATCGTTCCTCGCCCTCTTGTATGCACATTAGTTTGTTAACTAACTTCCTAGCTAGGCCGCGCCATACCTCAAGCGGTTAGTCGCTGGCTTTCCACCGCGGCGGCCCGGGTTCGATCCCGTGTCTGGTCAAGTGGGATTTGTGGTGGACAAAGTGGCGCGGGGCAGGTTTTCTCCGAGTACTTCGGTTTCCCCTGCCAATCTTCATTCCACCAATTGCTCCACAATCACCCTTACCTATCATCTGGGTCTGGTACAATAGGCCAGAAGTGGCCGCAGTACAAGGGACTTAGTCCCACCACATTAGGGGGGAAAAAAAGAAAAAATCGTAGCTTTAATAAAGTTAGCAAAAATTACCTTTTTTTGACGTTGGGTGCACGCTGTAGCGTAGTTGAATGAGGCACTGTGTTACAAGCCGGAGGGTCGTGGGCTCAAGTCCCGATGAGGTGGATTTTTTTTTCCCAGTTTATCTAATCTTTCCAGTCGCACTATGGCCCTGGGGTCGATTCAGTCTCTAAAACAGAAATGAGTACTAGGAGTCTTGCTGGGGGGTAAAGGGCGGCCGGCGCTTAAGGCTGACAACCTTCCCTCCATCTGTGAGCCGATGGTCTAGAGAAAATGTGGGAGCCTCAGCGTGTCAACCTATGGGCCTTCACGCCTGTTACAGGGATTGCTTTACCTTAACTTTATTTTTAGACGTTTCCAGTCTCCAGATATACGTGTAGAGCATCGAATGGTAAGGTGGTTGATAAATAAAGGATTTGAATGAAGTGATCGTGCCCTGATTGCGGTACTATTCCACAGTTTACTTGGAGGCACTGAGGAAAATTACAGAAGCGTCATTAAGGTTAGCCGAACTTGTGACCGAGATTCTAACCAAGCACCTCCCGAATTCAAGTCCAGAATGTTGACGCTGGACCGATCTGTTCAGCGAGAAAGTTGCAGAATGAGGGGATTCATAGATTTCACTCTACACCAAATGTTATTAAGGTGGTCGTATCGAGAAGTATCAACGTTTTACAGGTAAAGTTGTTCCTGTGCTTAACTAATTAAGCACTACACCATGAAGGCGTATAGGGGAGTGGGTGTATAGATCCATGTTTTATGACCTCAGCACTGATTGGAGGTGTGTGGTCAGTTTCATGCCCAGGCCGCTTTCCCCCGGGAAAAACGCCCCCGCTACCCATTGGATAGGATGTTGGATGGACACCAGAGCCGGGCTGGGCGACGTGGAGAAGATTCTTGATCATACCGGGACTCGAACTCCGACCTCTTGGTCGTTCAGCCCGTAACTAGTTGCTATATCGACTACGCTGTCCCAGAGATTTTTTTTTTTTAACTTTGTTTACCGATTCATGGGTCTGCCCTTCACGGCGACCGGTGCGCTGCTTGCTGGGAGGCGCATACGAATTTTGCTGATGAATCTGTATGCGTGATGGACGATAACGTTTGGAGTTAAATGAAGTTATTAACTTTGCTCTTGCTGGTATTATTATTCACAGTTATCAGTGCGGTTCATGCGAGGGAATTTGTTTTGTGAATCGTCAGCATTGGGCGACAATTATCAGCTCAGATAGCCGTTTGTTCTCAGTTACAATTAGTAAGCAGTGTGTTCCGTCATTGTGCGGTGTACTTAGAGCAACATATGTTTCTGTATGACACTACATGAAATACGGATCTGCTAGAAAATGTCGACGATGAAAGAGTTCCCAGCGGACAACTCACAATTTGGTGAATAAACTTATATCCGCAGGCTTCTTAATAGACAAGAAACGAAAGATGATATAGGGGCCAGACTTGAACATACACCTAGGAAATCACTGAAACGTCTAGCTTAAGAGACTGGAGTGTCAAAGTCTAATGCCAGAAGGGCGATACACTTGCTGAATCTTAGACCCTACAAAACAACATTAATCCACGCACGCCTTCAGAGGCGTTGTCCAGCTAACAGGGTTCATTTTTGCAATTGGTTTCTGCTGTCTGTCGTCTAAGGTGAGATTGATCCATAATTGACACTTTTTTGTGATGGAGCATTGTTTCAGGATACATAAAATACGCAAAGTAATCGCTACTGGAGTTCACAGAATCCATATCTAACACACGAAGTCCCACTCTATCCAGTTAAAGTTGGTGTCTGGTGTCCTGTAAGCGTAAGAATGATTGTTGGATCTGTCTTTTTTAACGAAACGATTTCGAAAGATATCTACATGTAGAGGGACGTTTTCAGCCCCTGTGATCTGTGAATTATAACTACTTCATTCCGAACGGTATGGGCCGTTAAGTATGCTGATTACTCCGCAAAATTTGTATGCGCCTCGCGGCAAGCAGCGCCTCTGTTGCCGTGAAGCGCAGAGTCATGAAACCGATCAACAAAGTAAAAATCCTTCCTGTATAATGTGAACTATCGAAAGCGTCGTTGGATGAATCATAAATAAATAAGGAGTATAAGATAGTTAGGGCATGTAGTGTACTTTTGGGAAATTATGAATGCATGCAGAATTGTAGTTGGAAAATCAGAAAGTAAGAGACAACTTCGAAACTTACGTGTAGGATGGAAGGCATCTTAAAGAAACTGGATAGGGGGGCGTTGGCTGAAATGATCAGGATCAAGGTAGGAACAAGTGGAGGCCTGTTGTGAATTTAGCAGTGAAATTCGAGGTATATAAGGAGCGTGGGAGTTTCTGACCAACTGAGCGACTAGTAGCTTCCCAAGAAGTCGGCTTCAAGGAATTTGTTAATAATTTCGGTGAATCCCTTTCTTCAAACCCCATATGTCTGCATAGCAATGTAACTGCGACTTGGGAGTAGCAGATGAAACTTGAATAAAGCAGCCGGAATTAGTTTCCTTAACTCTCTTCATGTATTCGTGACGAAAATCTTAAGCCGTAATCTCAAGGTATGCTGGAAATAAGCCGGATTATCTTTCTCTGCTTGGGTCCAATTTTTTATTTCTTAGTTGGCTACTTGGTGTGAGGTGTTTATGGCGCAGCTCAACTCAACCAGAGACCTCTCAGCTTGAAATGGGATTTAGAATTTGAAGAAACTAGGTAAGTCCCCTAAGACGTTGCACCCTTTTGTCTCCACTGCAAAATGATGGTCCTTAGGGAAGCATACTTCATGACTTAAGAATGCAATATTCTGGAATGTGATGCCATGTAGTCTGGAAGATAAGGAAGAACAGTTCGGATGGACTTGCTGCTTCCATATTCACATCATGCCATTCAGTACTATTAATTTTTCATGAACTCGACTTAACTGTAAAAACCAAACATCGCTGTAAAGTGATTCGAGACTTGTGTTTCGTATATTAGATGTCTTGAATTCGAATTTACATCACTGGCAGTCTATTCTGACTGAGGTTTATCACTTTGTCTATTCTTAGAGGCAAATTGTGGGGATTCGTTGCGCTGACCACGCGACACCCTCTATCCGCTGAAGTTGGCACTAACTTCGCCGACAAGCGGCGGTCGTTCGGTCGGCATAGTTCGCTTTCTGACTAAAACCACGGGAGCTTTTTTTAGAGGCAGAATTTGTGATAATGCCTTAAACTAGGACATTGCCGCTTCCTGTAACATTCTTTCCAATTCATCATCACAAGCGCGCTATTGTTCAGCACTACAAAATTGGTGCAGTTCCAAAAGCGTACTTAACCGAAGAATGAGTCAATAAATTACACCAATAAAGGTAGGACCTACAGGTAATACAGGCCATGAAACCAGATCACTCGCTAGAGGTAATTCGAAGGCCCGGCAAAGCTATGGGTATGGGCCCCCGGTTTTTAATATGGGAACTTAGGTTTTCCAGTCCGTAGTCAATCACTTTACTGATAACATATTCCTACGAACAACAACAACAACAACAACAACAACAGGACTTTGATTTGCTTGCTGTCTGCTTCATACTGGTTTATTGCTTGGCTTATTAAATCCTGAAGATGGAGGTGACACGTTCCTCCGAAACGTCCATTGACTTTCATCGGAGTACACGGTATTTTATCCCATAAGACAGGACCTTTCAGTCCGTACACTTCCTGAATACAGGTCTACCAGTAGGTACTGAAAGATATACCACCTGAATACACGTACGTATATTGTATCAAAAGTATGTATGTGTGTTTCAAATGTCTGGTTTAGAGAGTAGGCCTAAATTTATCTCGAATTGCAAGTTACTAGCTCATAGTCGTGGTATCTAGTGACTGCACTTTGGAGGCTGCCTCTCTGTAACATTATATCTCATTAGATTATAAAGGATGCTGATTGTTTCCTTGGTTTTCTCGGACACACAGATTTCTGCTGGAATAATATAAAAAGTTATGTCCCCTTCATCGAAGACTTCGTCTCGGTTGACCACAACTTCAGTAAGAACGGATACAGGCGCCACTGGGAGGGGCAACAAAAGGGTACATTTCGTTGTCTGCTGTCTAGGTATGTGTAGGACTGAATTATTATTTCGCTGTCATCCTCCAGATGGCAGGACACTCGGACATTCTACGACGCTTTCGACGACTCATATTTAACAGCTGTCATTGTACTAGCGATTTTCAGGCAATGCTGAGCTTTGTGTAACAGCCGGGATAGCGCAATCAGTATAGCGACTGGTTACGGACTCGACGACCGAGGGGGCGGAATTCGAGTCCGGGTGGGGTCAAGAATTTTCACTTCTCCGTCTCTGGGGCCCACCCAAGCGCCCTATTCAGTGGGTATCGGGGGGATCTTTTCCTGGGGGTAAAGCCTCCAAGGCGTGAAGCTGACCACACCAACTAGGGCCGAGGTAAAGGAAAACATGGGTATGTACACCCACTCTCCCATACGCCTTCGTGGCGTAATGCTTAATTAAGCACAGAGGCAACTTAACCTTTTACCACTGATCTAAGAGAATTGTGTTCTGAAGGTCACAAGAATAACGGTTTGGGTCCAAGAATGTACAGAAGTTACGTATAAGTAACACCCCATAACAACAAAAATGTATTCTGAAATTTTAGTGGTATTTCTTCTGTGTGTGGTAAAAGTAGAAACTCAACAGAATCCAGTCCCTGTTCAAAATGACACGGAAACTAGTTTCTAGTGCCGCAAGCATCCCCACACCTGCCTTGCGGTTTCACTTCATTGCGAGAGGTCCCATCCTTTGAAACCTCCGGAAAGCTGAAGACGACACCTGCTAACCGAGACAAGTGAAGCGTGGCTAACACAAGATTTCCCTTCCGTTGCTCAGATGTGGGACACTCCAGCCTAAGCTAAAGGAATATTCCGCTCTACGGTGCATTTTATATCTTGTTTAAGCCTAATGGTTTCTTTAAATAAATATAGATTTTTATTTTCCCATTAGGTGTGAATATGGTTTTTCGGAAGCATGTACTGTGATTGGATTTCACGCCGGGGGGGCAAGCCTTCTCTTCGAATTTGGGAAACGAAAATCTCCTAAATATTGATACCATAAATTAAAGTTATTGAAGAAAGATATCTTTGTATCCTGAATACTTTATGTCGAATGATAGAAATATTCTTAAACGTCTTAAACATTTGTTTATAAGCCAGCCTTACGACTTCTAGGGAAATAACAGGCTTCGCCATTTTTTTTATTTTAAGCATTTTATTTCTATAATGGTGAGTTCTGTGTTGTACGGTACATATGATGTTTAATGTTTGTTTTCAAGCCGTAAAGTGCATATTTATAATTTCATTGGTGTAAATCCATTGAGAACTTAGCGGAATATCTTTTCATTTGTTTTTACAAGCTTTCGTATTATTAATTTCACCCGCTTTCTCGCATGTTCCTTTTTAGTCATGCATCGAATGATACGCCGCGGCCTATGTTTAATGCCATCTCCCACGAATAACACGCACAAGTAGTCAGTCGTAAGCCGTCGCCTTTATGTAGTATACTACTCTTCACATATCCGCATCAGTATATGTTCAGTACTCATACAATGGCCGATCACAGTGGCTGCGCGTTCTAAGCCATGAAATGCCTTCCTCTCGCTGAGATCGTGGGTTCCAATCCAATTCAAGGCATGGATGTCTGTCTACGTTTATTCTGTGTTTGTGTTAGGTAGCGGCCTCGCGATGGGCTGATCCCCCGCCCAAGGAGTCCTGTGCTCTTAAGTGGGAGCAATAGAATAGAAGGAGAGGAAGTGGAAGAAGAAGACTCACAGAATAGACACCTTACACTGGAACAAAAGACTTTGTTCATTCATAACATAGTACATAACGTAACATTCATGTAACATGTTAACGCTCTACAGTTCCTTGGTAACCCAAAATTTCGTAATTTGGGAGCTTTAATCTCACCGTTACATTGCTTTATATACTGTATACGACAAGTTGTGTATACATAGTGCAGTCGCCTGAGGTCTTCTCGTAAATTGTTAATTCGTTTATACCAGATAGATAGCTGCTCCTCCCGTTGAGTCAGTGTGTGTGGACAATTGAACTTATATCAAAACCTGAAATCCAAATGTATGCACATGTACAAATTGTCTTCAGTTTCGACCCACAAACAGCTGTCGTGAAACGAAACTTATGCGTTATGTGCTAGTCCGCTCGTAAATGTCGGCCCATGTTGCTACAGATATTGCGTTTGAACCTTGCGATAAGCGACCATTCACATAAGTTGTCTTATTTCTTGTGTCCATTTGCCAGGTGAAATACAAAATGGAACAAGTGAAAACCGATGTGGGAACTGTAAGGATATTCAGGCTTACATTTCAGGATGTTACAGACGCACATATAAAACATAGTTACACTCTCTTAAATAAAGTAGGACGGTCGTTACTGGACTAAAAATAAACTGAATCATAAAACTTAGTTCTAACTACAAAGAAACTGGATGAAATCGGTGTTAGGTTTGAAAGCACTCCTCGAGGAGATCCCACGGAAGCCTTAAGAGAAGACTGCCGTTCCAGATTCAAAGTTTGCCGTATTTCTGTAAAGGAACTTCAGTGCGTAGATGCGAACTTTTTGGTGAAGTTTTGTTGATGCATGCATAACGGCATGGTGTATTTCCGACATCTGATGCGATCGTGGTGGCTTTTGTGACTTTTTGGCCTATGGATTTATTGATCACCTTCTTACTCCATGTCTCGGCGGCCCGGCTGGCCGGAATACGCGACACATTCTTCCGCCAAGACGGCGTGGGAAATTACCACAGACTTCGAGATGTTCACACTGTGTATACGTATATAAAATTATACATTATATGTGGGGATCAATTATACATTATGTAGTGTATATTTATTTGACATGACTTTACGCTTGTCATCTTCAGGGATCTTCTTTTTAACAGAACCTCTTTGGTCCACATTTGCTCAGCATAAACATAGATACTTCATAATTCCATTACATTTACTTCAGTTTTTTTAGTTTCTTGGGGTGAGGGTTAGACTGAGTCCACTTGGTACGTCGGCCACTAATTGGCCCATTATACCAGCCCCTGATGATAGATGATGATGTGTGTGAAACAGTCGGTGGAATGAGAATTGGTATGGGAAATCGAAGTATTTGGAGAAAACCTGTCCCAGTACCACTTTGTCCACCACAAATCCCACATTACCTGACCTGGGCTCGAACTCGGGCCGCCGCGGTGGGAGAACAGCGACTAACCGCCTGAGCTATGGCGCGGCCTACATTTATCCTATACGTGGCACATTTTAAATTTTTTTGTCTTTTTAAGTTACGTATAATGGGGAACAAAATCACATATGATAATTATGTTCCAATGTCTCGTCACATGTTCTTGTAGTTATGGTGGGTAATTTTATGACAGTGTCAACAGCTAGACTAGTTGTTCCAAACATTTTGTGGTCACAACTCCCTTGGTTCCATAAAATCATACCCAGTGCCCCCCGCCCTGCCCTAGCAACAAGACGTGGTACCCAATTTTTTTCCCCCCTTGGCACTACAGCCCCAGTGGGCCTAGGCCTACCTCCATGAACTTCTCCGTTCAGTTCGGTATTTCTAGATCTTACACATTCGGTTGGACTCCTTGGGCGGGTGATCAGCTCGTCTCAAGGCCTCTACCTGTACACAAACAGAAAAACGCACACACACAAACTAAACATCCATGCCCTGAGTGGGATTCGAACCCACGATCCCGGTTTCCAAGCGAGCGAAGACTGTACATGCCTTAGACCGCTCGGCTACCGTGACCGGCCGTGGTACCCTATACAAAACAAAATACAACATACACAATAAGTTTACCGGCGCCAGTCACGGCATAAAACATGCGGTGAACTGTCGCGTAATATGTTCACATAATAATTAAAAAACAAAGCAGATTCCCAGGAAACCGCTCTACGATACAACATATAGACCCCCAAAAAACTTTTAATTCAATTTTAACTTTGAACTGAGTTATAACGTTCTGCATTTTAAGGCTAATATTTAAATGTAATGAAACACAATCATAATGAAATTTATATTTATGACCACTACTATGAATCCACGTTAGAAACACTATTCAGTATGAGTAGTACATTCTGATCCAGCTGGGTCGAAACATGTAGCAAAATGTACGTATTAAACTAATTTTAATACAGTAATACTGGTTTATTTATTACGAATTTGTTGTGTTGACAGTTTTAAATAATACTGTGTTCTCGTATGTTACGTAATGTGTTGTAGCACAGAAGTGTTTATATCACACACATCAAGCAGTTTTAATCAGGGCGTTCAAAGACTGCTACATCCATTCTACAAGGTGAATATGAATCAGAGATCCTTTGTACCCGCCCTCGCCTGAGGCAAGAGTTTTGTAAATAACACAACACAAGATCAATACCGGTATGGGCGACAACCACCTGTACTCAGAGCTTCATATCGTCTCTAGGCGTCAGCCCACTGTTCGCTGGAAAAGCGATATCTCTGTGAAAAGGCTGTAGCTTGTATCAGATGTTTCTGAAATGACATTTTCGTGAAAGGATACAAAACGCTTACCAAGAGGGCCTGTACAGACATCTTTAAAATGCTCGCAAAATGGTTTCCAGCATCCGCATCTGTGGAATATACAGGGTTAGCCTAAAAGAAATAGACACCTTAAAAGTTTTACAGAAAGAAGAGTTTTAATAACATGGCCGAGATACTTACATGGTTTGAAAAGTACGCCATGAAGTTTACATGGGTACACCTTTTTACGGGATACAGCACAAAAAACTTGCACTTCAGGTGAATCCCTCACATGCTCTACTACAGCTCTCGGGTTTTCAGTTCCCCATAGACGAACGTTGTGTTTGTTCACCGTACCGCTAATGTGGAACGTTGATTCGTCACCGAAAACTGCCGGCTAAAGAAATCATTACTGCTTTCATTCCGTTGCTGCATGTCCATACAGAATGAGTGACGGAGGGTTTTGTCGTTTTCAGTGAAGTTCTGCAACAATTGCAACCTGTAAGGCAACATTCGCAAACGTTTACGCAAGATATTCCACAGTCTTGTGTGGAACTTGAAGCTCTAAACTAGCACGTGTTGTCGACTTTTTTTGGGCTGCGCGTGTAAGTTTCACGAACACGAGTCGTTTAAACTTCTATTTCTTTTAGGATAACCCTGTATAATAGATAGCTTTGGTATGTATGTATGTATGTATGTATGTGAGTGAGCACCCGAGTGAGTGTATCGTGACGCATAGACCCATTGTTAGGCAATCCCGCGGCAACGAATACGCAACAGTAGAGATCCGCTGCTAGGCAGTACATGTGTTTTCTGCCTGGTCCTACCCTAGGCTATATAACGAGAAGCCAACAGTAACCAAGTGTTCAGTTCAGTTGGAGGAATAGTATGGTCAGAATTCGAGAGTGTCCAGTTAAATATAGTGATCTGTGAAATGTTGTAACATATATGTAATGTATGTATGTATCTGTCCTACATATGTATACTCATATTATTTTATTTGTAGTTTTTTGTACTAACTTTGACCGGCCCATGCAGCTGTTAAGTTAGCACATACAAACAGTGAATCAAATTTAATTATTAAATACTTAAAAAATACAGTTTTAAAATTCCGTATCTTCAGCCATGTGTTTGTTATTAATGTCGTTGATAAACCTATGCTAATAGTCATCTTAGCGTACAGGGACTATAGTGAAACTAAATAATCATGAAGTGTATGCTCATGTGTCTTCACGAAAGTGCAGGGAAAAAGAATGTACAAAGACTGCTAATGGCTCTTTAAAACGCCGTGAAATTCGAACGTCTCGGAAGGACAACAATAGATTAAAATTACTCTCTTGGAGAAGTTACGGGCCGGGAATGCTTGCTGCCATTCAGTTAGAATATTGTAGCGTTCTGTTTCACGTCTAGAAACATAAAGATCCAGAATATATTAACTTATGATTTTACCTCTTGTTTTGTATGAGCGTGAGGATCGAGGTTTCTCCCCAAGATAAGAAGAAAGATTCAAGGAAATATGCCGAGGAGAATATTTAGACTCGAGAGACGGAAGCAACAGAAATTTGGAGATAATTACATAATGAAGAGATTCATAATTCGTATTCTTCACCAGATATTGTTAGTGTGATCAAATCTTGGACTGTGAGGTAGGCGGGGAATATAAGACGCTTATGGAAGTGAGAGATTAATACATAATTTTATTTAGAAACTATCAATTGAAGATACCACTTGGGAAATGTAGGCTAAAATTGGAGAAAAATATTGAGACATTTTGAGACAAGTTAAGTAATCTGACGAGAAAATGCTTCAGTGTGGACTTATTTTACAAGAATTTATAATATATGTGTAATTAATTTTAGAGACTTTTTAGTGGAATTTGGAATAGAAGAGACATTTGGTCGAACTTCCAAGGTCTTGTTTTCAGGAAGGATGAGCAAAAGAAACGAAGCTTGAATGTACTGTGCAGGTAACACCAACAGGATTACTGTCCGATGGTAACATATTGGTCTAAACGGACCAAGTTTTCTGTCATGCTCGTAAATCCTCATGCGAAATAATGCACTTACCATTGGCGGATTTAAACCTGGCGATTAAATTGCTTTAAGCTGATTTTCTTGCTCGGGGTACTGAAGTATTGATTTATCAGGAAATGAAGTATGGAAACTTACGTAGTACACGTATAAAATATGTTAACATACCTACCTACCTATCTACCTACCTACCTACCTTCCTACCACTCGGCGCTACAGCCCTGGGTGAACCTTGGCCTCCTCTACAACCAGTCTCCACAACCAGTGCGTGCTGCCATAGGAATGGACCCACGCATGATGGCCCGAGGCTGGTTGTTACGTTTCTGAACAAAATTCTTTTTACAGGATGAGGTTGTTAGCCTCATGCCCAACCCCCAACCTGGAGGACCAGGAAATCACTCTTAGGCTGGACTCTACCCTTTGACCTTTCCGGCATGGGTGACCCTACCGGTAGTTAAACTACCACCGGCATAGCTCTCCAGGTCACAGTCACGCAAGCCCCACCACCACGACTAGGCGGAGACACCTTTTGGGGGATATGTTAACTTAAAAAGTATGTGACATAAGTAGAGAATATTCTTACTGTACGTCTGAGGATATACTTTAATTTAATTTGAGCTCCTTACAGTAAGCAGGAATACAATTTCCTTACTTCTATATTCCGTTAAGTGACTGTCATTTCTGATACAAAGAGTTGGACCCAAATACAAAATTTTGATTGTAAGGTTACGCGAAGGGTTCCAGGCAGAATGCAAAATGAACAGCTGTTCTCTCACTTTCATATTGTAGTCGCCTGATTCATATTGATTTTATGAAGTTATATATTTAATGTATTTGAGATTCACACACATTTGTTTGCTAAGTCTGAGATTTTGAAGTCACATAAAAAGTGCCTTTTGTAAGTCTGCAGAAAGCTATAAATAGTCCTCTCAAGGGGAATATTGATTTTCGATAGTCTAGACAAAGACAGCCTTTATTCTGAGTTATCCACGTCGAATATACATACAACTGCCAGTAACTGTAGAAATACTTCACTATCTCGCGTCGTTTAAATCCACGTAACAAGTGAAACTTCATGTAGCCGACAGATGCACACTATATAAGAAAGATGGAGTTCAGAAAGGGCTTTTAGGTCTTCGCTTGGTGCTGAAAATAAATGATTTCTCTCCCTGAGTTATCTAGCAAGAGAGTCCTTTGCCGTCAGTATTTTGAATATTCCATCTGTTAGAACAAAGTTAGTGAATGACTTTATTTTCTTTGTTTGGAAAAATGAAAATGCATATCCTCCTTGTAGACCGCATCTGTGGTCCAGTGGTAGGATTTACTATATTATATGTAAGCATCCTGTTGCACTATACACTTCTGTATGTAATAATACAATTGCCGTCGTTAATGCAACAATTTATTTGGTTGTAGTTCTTTGTCTTTTATTCCTCTGCACTACATGTTTCGGCCGTAACTGGCCATCATCAGGTGTATTTTTCACTACGTAGCTGTCACACTGCACACAATCCAAGATCTAAAACACCAGCCTGTCAGTTTTGTTTAAAATCTCGCCAACATACGCCCATCAATTTGATTTTAGAATTCCAGTTTAATTTTTTTTTTTTAATTTAAAATTCAAAATTAAAACTTTTAAATCACAGGGACACCTGCTCTTGTCTGCATGTGCTGCAGAAGCTATTTCTTGTTTCCAGCAGCGTTCATGTATTATTTTGTGCAGGCTCCCTGTGTGTGTGTCGCTGCTCATCTTTAATATTTTTGCAAAACAATAATACATGAACGCTGCTGGAAACAAGAAATAGCTTCTGCAGCACATGCAGACAAGAGCAGGTGTCCCTGTGATTTAAAAGTTTTAATTTTGAATTTTAAATTAAAAAAAAAATTTAAACTGGAATTCTAAAATCAAATTGACGGGCGTATGTAGTTACGGCCGAAACCAAAACTGACAGGCTAGTGTTTTAGATTTTTGATTGTATGCAGTGTGACAGCTACGTAGTGGAAAATACACCTGATGATGGCCAGTTACGGCCGAAACATGTAGTGTAGAGGAAGAAAAGACAAAGAACTACAACCAAATATATTGTTGCATTCACGACGGCAATTGTATTATTACATGTAGTAGGAGTTCCTGACTACAGCTCCAGAGGTCCGGGTTCCATTCCCGGCGATACCAGATTTTCTGAGAAGAAGTGTGTATGTGGAACGGGTCCACTCAGCCTTGTGAGGATAATTGAGATATTTCAAGGAAATAGCGGCTCCGGTCTAGAAAACCGAAATTAACTGCCTTGGGGATTCGTTGCGCTGACCACGCGACACCCGCTAACCGCTAAGTTGGCACTAACTTCGCCGACGAGCGGCGGTTGTCCGGTCGGTATAGCTCGCTTGCGGACTGACATCACGGAGTATCCTTGTAGAATCTGAGGTTCTAACAGTAATGGCAGTGAAGAGTTTTGTCTTCTGGGATGTTCTTCCGAAACTACACGGCGTTATATCCCAGAAGACACTATTTGTCCTCTCCCGTAGCAACACTGACTAAGCTTTCTACCTTTTCCGGTTACGAAGACTAATCAAGGTGTTTAGTGCATTCTTTGTCGCACTCCCCTAGCATTCTTTAGCTTTCATTTTATATTCACTATCTTCGGGGTTTGATTTTCAGGCATTAGTTTTAAATGTTCTAGTTGTTTCGTTTGATAGTTTAAGTGCACTCACAGCGATGCGGAGAACATATTATTATTGTTTTACTGCAATTGGGTCTTCACCCGGTGGCAGTAGAACTGATACAGACAAGGAAAGTCTACACATAAAGGGAACAATACAAAACAAAGTACATACAATAAGCAAGGTACACATAGTGCAAATCCAAACATATAAAGTTATAAAAGGGCACGTGCTTGTGTTCGTTTCACTGCACTCGAACAAGGACACTTCACGTTTTTTTTATTGCTAGTGGGGTGGGACTAAGTCCCTTATACTGCGGCCACTTCTGGCCTATTGTACCAGCCCCAGATGATAGGTGAGGGTGATTGTGGAGCAATTGGTGGAATGAAGAGTGGCAGGGGAAACCGAAGTACTCGGAGAAAACCTGCCCCAGCGCCACTTTGTCCACCACAAATCCCACTTGACCAGACCCGGGATCGAACCCTGGCCGCCGCGGTGGGAAGCCAGCGACTAACCGCTTGAGCTATGGCGCGGCCTCCACTTCACGTTACTTCACTTGATTCATTCAAGCTCAGCCTAAGGCCTCTGTACTTGCAACAGCTTTCCTAAATCTCTTTCTAAAAGTGTTTAGTTTACAGGGGAAAGACGCTAGTATGCCTGCAGGTAAACTGTTCCAATCTTTTATGGTTAGGAGTATTTGCCAACATCTATTCTTTGTTTCCTATTCCTAACTTTCCAAATATGATCGTCCCTACTCAGGTAGCATGGTTTAAGCAGGCTATCGCTTTCCAAGCCGGTCTCCTGGTGTACGCCTTATAGAGGGCACACAGACGGGCTATCAGTCTACAGCATAGACTCTACGCTGTGCCAGAGTTTCCCAACCAGATTCATCTGTAGATTTGCAAATTTAGCCGGTCTTCTTGTACCCGATTCAAAGCGCTAAGCTGCCATTCTCTGTGTGGGTCCCAACATACCGAAGTATATTCAAGTATCGGTCTCACTAATGACGTATAAGCTATAGTTAGTGCCTCGTAACTTTAGCCGCGCGGAAAGGTAAACCCTGTTATGAAGCGATAAAAATTAAACGAAACTGCCACTCACCTGAATTATATTTCTACACGTATGTAAATATACTACAGTAAATTGCCATATGGTCACGTGTTCCTGGTTGGCGTGACTAATAATAATGGATTCTGGATTTAATGATTGGGTTTATTGGCATTGCTTTACAATTACGGTCAATTACAACAGCTCACAAATGGAACTCCTTCTGAACGACGTCTGCCTGACGAATACCGTCTAAAGGATCTCGTACTGCCCTCTATTGCTCCTGGAGTCTGACTCTGAATCTTATGTGACGACCGACGGTCAGTCGGCCAGTCTGCCTTGGCATAAAGCACACATCTGGGGCTTAAGACCATATCTTTATTACTGTTTGACAGTTACGGTCTTGTTTTCTGTGGGCGTCCTCTCTCATGAGAGGACGGGTCTGTCTTCTGTATATGCTGTTGGTCCTTTGTCAGCGCAGTCTTTTTCGGGTCCGAGTCCCTTGGTACTCGACACCATCTATTACTGTCTCAAATTTGAGACTTCCCTTTTCGTCGCCTCCTACGATTCGCAGGGTCACGGTGGAGGTATTCGAACTCGCCTCCACACGGGCTGTCATACTCCTGGAATTCACGAATCTGCTGGGTGGTCGAGATAGAAGTCACCATGTCGAATAGTTCATCTGTTCTGTTGTCACGGGAATGCCTGTGTTAACTATTCGTTTCTCAGCGATGGATGTCTGCGCCTGCTATTATTTCGGCTTTTAGGCAGTGTTTACCTAGCAAATTATCACAATCCGTCACAGTATAAAGTAATTATCCATAAGGGCATAAATATTTTCAGTGCTGCTGAATAAATGCTTAAATTGTTAAAGCGTGTTGTGGTGAATATGCCTTCCAGAGCGTGTATGTTCGCGAATGGCTTGTAATTCCTTGTGCTGAAGGAAGAACACAGCATAATTTTACAGTCTTGTTTGTCACTGTATTGCTTATCTCTTAAGCCCAGCTCTTCTTCATATCTTTTTTACGTTTATGATCCGTCATTCTGCAGCCTATACTGTTAGACGCTCCAAGGAGATACACATCCGCCGTTTGAGTTCTAATTTTTCCACTCGTAAGCGTCCTGTGTTCGGATAGATAAGTAAGTAAGTAAAGCTATCCCTGTAACGCCGTGAAGGCCCATAGGGCTGTGAGACGTTGAGGGTCCCACATTTGCTAGACAATCGGCTCAAAGATGGCGGTAAGGTTGTCAGCCTTACGCGCCGGCCGCGCTTTAATCCCCAGGAAAATTATTTAATTAATTCCTGGTACTCATTTCTGTTAGAGACTCTGTCGACCCCAGGGCCATAGTGCCTGGCTGGAAGGATTAGGTCAATTGAAAAAAAAATCCAGTGACCTCATCGGGACTTGAACCCGCTACCTTCCGGTTTGTAGCATAGCCCCTCAACTAACTACCCTGCCGCGTGCCCCGTGTTCGGATAGATGTGGCTTCTTATTAGGAATTATAGTAAGATTTTGTTTCGTCATTTTCCTTATAGTGGCCATCTGATGTTTGTACTGTACTGTCGAAATGTGATCGGTTCTATGTAAAGTCACTGTCTCACAATTGTACTGCAGCATAAGAAATAAATAAATCTTGCTTGTTCAAGTATTTTGTTATTAAAGTGTTTGCTACTTTAAGTCATTTTGCTTCTAAATGCAACGGTTTTGCTTTTGAAGTGGAATTTTTCATAAGGTATTTGTCGCTCCAGAAAGTTAAGTAAATGGGCCTAATCTTTGTTCCTACTCTCTTAAGTGGGTTGGAAATAAAGTGTTTATGTGGGTCCGCCTCTGCGATCTAGTGGTCAGAGTTCCTGGCTACAGATTCAGAGGTCTCGGGTTCGATTTCCGGCGCTACGAGATTTTCTGAGAAGTAGTGGGTCTCGAACGGGGTCCACTCAGCCTTGTGAGGATAATTGAGGAGATACTTGAATGTAAAAGTAGCGGTTCCGGTCTAGAAAACCGAAATTAACGGCCGTGGGGATTCCTTGCGCTGACCACGCAACACTCTCTATCCGCTAAAGTTGGCACTAACTTCGCCGACAAGCAGCACTCGCTCGGTCGGTATAGTGCACTTGCGGACTACAGGCCACGGAGTTTGTGTTTGTTTATATGGCTTATTTTACGACTCTGTCACTAGCTAGACTTCTGTGACGTCGAATGAGACATTGGTAGTTGAACGATGAGTTGGAAAATATTTGGACGGAAGAAATCGTGGTCTTACCGAGTTACTACCACGTCGTTTGCTTGGAGGAACTGAGGAAAATCTTAGGTTAGCTGGTGAATGTACCGAAACTCCAACCCCCTCGGTTGAAACAAAAGTTCCTCCTCATACAGTACCTGTAAACACGTGGTTCTGAAGGAGAAATGTTTCCGTTAATGCTCTCTTAAGTTTTAGCGGAATCACAAGAGTCTTGGAAGTTTTATTTTTCTCTGAGGATCTAAGTACGAATTATTACTAAGCAAGAAAAAGTCTCCATGTTTTGCAAACGAGCTGCCAGAAAATGCCCTAGGCCTATAAGGAATGAGATTTCTTCTACCTCTCAGCATGAATTCAGCAGAGATTCTCATTTCATACGATAATACGTGACTCGGCTTTCTTGTTCAGACACTTGTGTGCGTCCTGTTCCCGCTTGCAACAGCTTGAGAGAGAGTTTCCGGAGAACCTGTGAACAGGTTTCGAGAAAGACGCAGTGAAATGCCTGAAGGGACTGCTCTCTGCTTTGTAGGTCTTCCTCTGATGACAAGTAGCAAAGGTGAGTCTCGTATGAAATCCAACATCGATTTTCCTGTTTGCCGTAAGGTCGTACAAGAGTCTCTGTTGCTGTCATCTTCAGATTTTGCGTAATTTCAAACGACTTTTACACTTGCCATATTTTATATGAAACGCTTCGATGTAATATGCGGATTTCTTTTCTTCAGTGTTTTGGATCGAACGTCACGATGAAGGGCTATCATTCCGATTTATATTCGGGAGGTACGGACTTCACATGTCGTCTGCAGACCGATAATCCTAATTAGGATTTTGGTGGTTTTTTCGTCCATCCAGGCAGTTGCCGAGGTAGCATCCGAAGTTAGCCCGCGCTTGTCTCCTTTCATGTCCTTTCTCATTCATTACCAGCTGACTGTCCTACCGTTTGAGGCCATACTGTATAGTTTTGAGATAATTATAACGTCGTTATATAGCCCCTAGTTTTTTTTTTTTATTTTTTTCTTGGGGTGGAGTGAGACAGGGGAAACCGATTTACTCTGAGAAATCGTGCCCCAGTGCCACAATCCCATATGACATGATCTGGGATCGAACCCGGGCCGCCGCGGTGGGTATATATAGCCCCTAAATAGAACAAATCTAGACCAGGCAGGTTGCTATAGAAGTAGTGCTTAAGACTTGTATTCGGGAAGTGCTCGGTTCGAATGGAGATACAGTTTATCCTGACTAAGGTTTTACATGATTTTTCTTAGCCCCTGCAAGCCGGTAGTAGGATGCTACGTCGTTTATCTCACGACCGTTTCCTTCCAGATTTTTTTCCAATTCGTCAGTCATCATCTGTCCGACGCTATGTAGCCTCAATACTGGAAACGTCGTTAAGTAACGCCCCAAAAGAAACAAATTCAGTGTTCGATTTGGTTTCATGGATATTTTGTCACGTTATATCAGCTGCAGATGTTATTTAACGTATATGGGAGGATGCTTCTGTATATTGAGTGCGAAGAAATTGGAAAGATGCGCAGTCATTGCACTGTTCCGCCATTTGCCTTGGAGGGAAGAAAGTTATATGTATTCTGTCCCGTGTTATGATATAAACTTGATACTTCCTGAAGACAAGTGAATGTGTAGGTATAAGATTCCCCTTGTTGTGCAAGATTTGAGATTCTCACAGAATCTCTTATGAAGAGTTCTATCTTCTGGGATGCAACGTCGTATAATCCGTTGAAAGTCAAGTGACGTTGGATGCAACGTCGTATAATCCGTTGAAAGTCAAGTGACGTTACAGAGGAACATATCGCTTTCTTCTTCAGGGTCGAAAAATAAGCCGAGAAGGGTAGTAAGCAGAACTCTGCTTACCACCTATTATCACGCTGTTATATATCTTGCTTGGCTTATTTTTCGACCCTGAAGATGGAGGAAGTATGTTCCTTCGAAACGTTTGTTGATTTTCAACGGGATTCAACGCGTTATATTCCAAATGATAGTACTCTTCACTCTCTGTGCTGTAACATCGCAACCTCATGGAAGATCGAAGGACGCTTTAATTAATCTTCGGTTTAGATTATGTGCCCTCCATGTCATCTGTTCTCTTAAGCACAGGCGTCGGAGCTTTAATAGAACAATGCAGGCGAGACTCAGCCCTGCTACCGCACACTTTACTGAATGGACAAATATGGACCACTCAGTATTGCCAATATTTGTAATGGTCGCTTAATCAGTTAATGTAATAGAAATTGTTTTGTCTCATGCCAACGCGATTGTCCGTCAGTTAACAATTCCTGACTTAAGACAACACAGTTACCAACTGTTTAATGTGCAGAGGCACCGCACGAGTTTCTGCTGTAATGGATGTCAACAATGGGAGGTGAATTCACTGCTTACAAAGGCACATGCGATGTGGGACTCAGCAGTTTTGTTTTCTTAGGGCAGTACTACGAAGTTAGGCGATTACAGTGGCCGAGCTGTCTAAGGCATGAACTGCCTTCCCCCGCTCAAAGACTTGGATCGTGCGTTCGAATACCACTCGAGGCACGGATGTCTGTGTGCGTTTATTCTGTGTTTGCGATGTTCTGTGTGTAGGTAGCGGCCTTACGACGGGCTGATCCCCGTCTAAGGAGTCCTACCGATTGTGTACAGATTAAGAAACTGAATAAAGCGGCCAAGACCGAACAAAGGGCTGTAGAGCCATAGATAATGCTACGAAGTTCATCTTGAAGCAGTAGGTGATTATAATTATATAAAACAAACTCCGTAGCCTGTAGTTCGCAAGTGAACTATACCGACCGAGCGACCGCCACTTGTCGGCGAAGTTAGTTCCAATGCATAAGGAAAATTAAATTGATTACGGACTTACGTAGCATATTTCTTGCGTTTAATTAATATTGAGGCAGTTGTTACAAGGTTTACTATAATACATGCATTTGTTTCCACACATCGCCATCTATTGAAGGTAACGAAACGCAATCAGTCGTTTACTCATTTAGATGATTAAATACCCACTACATACAGTTGATTCGGTTAGCTGGAAAATAAAACATGCTCACTGGCTTCAGTGCCAGTGAAACTTGGTAAGAGTATGATGCCATATGAAAGAATCTGAACGGCGTACATCATAAATATCTCCCATCAGTAATACCAACATTGCAGCCTCCCAAATTTAATTGTATTATTGACTTTTTTATTGCTACTGGGGTGGGACTAAGCCCCTTGTACTGCGGCCACTTCTGGCCTATTGTACCAGCCCCAGATGATAGGTGAGGGTGATTGTGGAGCAATTGGTGGAATGAAGATTGGCAGGGGAAACCTAAGTACTCTGAGAAAACCTGCCCCAGCGCCACTTTGTCCACCACAAATCCCATTTGACCAGACCCGGGATCGAACCCGGACCTCCGCGGTGGGAAGCCAGCGACTAACTGCTGAGCCATGGCGCAGCCGTTTTATTGACTTAATTGTGCACATATACTAAAGTTTTCTTTCAACTTGCCGTATCAGATACTGAAGTTGCAGTGAAAGGGAAATAGGCGATTAGTTCTGTCCAGAACGTTTTGCTTTACATCATCTCCGTAACTGTTAAGTGTCCTTTTCGCTCTTCTCAGTGTCCGAACTTCGTTACCATAAAGATGAGTCGGAAAACCAATATTTAGTATAATTTTAAATTCTGATGTTTTTACGATATTTGGTTTTGCCGTGTTTAAAGATTTATATTTGTGATTTGTTGGGGTAATAAAATAGGGTGAGATGGGCAGGATAAGTAGCATGCAGTGAGAGATAATACATTCATACGAAATTTCATTCGGAA